>NW_021636234.1:0-19169 GCF_004799145.2 Neltuma alba | reverse complement strand
AAATAGAAGTTTTGATTTCCATTCACAGTTTCGCATGCTTTCTCAAATTGAAATTAAAAAAAAAAAGAATTGTTGTAACAGATATAGTGGTATAAAATTTCAATTTTTCCCGAAAAAATTTTAATTTCCTGATTCTTCTAAATTCTAATGACATTTTTTTACAAACAGAAAATTTGCTTTAAAAATTTTTAAAATTCTTTCTTGCTTTCATGAAAATTTCTTCAGAAAATATTTTAAAAGTGTAATGCTTTGCAATTATTTAAAATAACTAAATATCAAAATATGAATTTTAAAAAAAAATACTGAATTGTTGCTAATTAATAAATTTACTGCATAATAAATATTAGTAGTTTTAGTCATTCACTACAATTGTATGTTGTAAAACAAAAAATTTGAAATTTTTTATTTGACAGTGAGTTAAAAATTTAATTCTTTTAATTATAAAAAAAGGCATGAGCCTCAATGTTATGCATCTCTACTCAACTCACAAAAAATTCCAGCAAAATAATCAAATATTTAGAAGAGATGTTCAAAATTTTTTTACATATTTTTATTCATTTCCTACAATTTTTAATGTTGTTTATTACACAAGATAAAATTTTTTATTAAACTCATTGCTACATTGTATAATTTAGTCTAATTGAGCGTCTATAATGAAAAGCCTTTAATATATACTTTTCTTATGAAAATGATAGGCAAAGATGATCCAATATTAATATAACTTAATGATTTTATTTTTTAAAAACATAATTTTTTTTTCAATTTTAAAAAATGGTATCGAAACGTAATAAGTGGTATCAGAAAATAATCAGAGCTCTAATAAGTATGGATAATTACAATACATCATAATACAATCTAATACCCTCTAAATTCTTTAATTCTACCTCCAAGTAGGTTTTAGTTACTCTATTCTTTATAAAATTTACTTTATTAAATTCAAAAATTAGGTTTAATAAATAATATAAAACACCAATAAAAATTTTTAATGATAGTGACAATGTTACAATCTTATATTTTTTTTAACAAGTATTACATAACTTTTACTTGACAATATCTTAATGATCTTCCTGATTATATATTAATTGAGATTTTAAAAAAATATCAATCGAATGTTAATACAATTTAATATATGTGCAAAGATGAATATGTGTCATCTGGGGTTCAAACATGATTCAAGAACATTTCAAATGGAGTCAACAAAGTCCTTTTCTCCTCCTCCAAAAATGTTGCTACCAAATATATTTATCTATATTTAGTGACTACGATCAACTCGATGTACTTCAAATCCTGTTATAAATCCTTCAATGAAAGCTTGCATAGTTGGTTCTACTAATGGCTTATATGTTTGGAGAATTGGTGATGATAGTGACTTTTAAGAATTGAGGTTAATGTTTTTTTGGATTTTGGGTTTGGTCCAAGAGATAATATTAGGGTTAAGGTGCGCCAGCACCCCGAACTATTTACCTAAGTGCGTCCAGTGGCCTAAAATATATTTTAGATGCATCCAGTATCCTAAACTAATTAAAATGGTGTGTACATATCCCAAACTAACAGAAATGTTATTTTAACTGTTACTTTCCTGATTCGGCTTAAAGTTGACCCTAAACATTCTAAATGGTAGACATGTGGACATTTGATGTGTATTATTTTTACTCAAAATTGAATTTATTTCCTTCCTCTTCTTCTAAATAAATTGACTTTTGAGTAAGAATAACACACATCGAGTGCCTATGTGTTTGTCATGTAGAATATTTGGGATCAATTACCCTAATAATTACTATAGTGATGTTCACACAGTAGAATTTTTGAATACCTCCACTTGTGCTGCCACCTCGCCTAAGTGACTTCTCCATGGCTTGAACCCAGGACCTCCTCCTGTGCGCGCGTGTAGCTTTACGAGTTGAGCTGCAATGAACCTGTTGACTTATTGTGTAAAATTAAAATATAATATTATTTATACAATTAATTTTATACACACATATATTATTAAACAATAACAATATAACTACTATATAATATTTTAATCATAACTATTTCAATGAAAAAACAATTTTTAAATATTTGTTTTACTATTTATTTTATAATGTTTTATTTTTAAATATATATTTTTAATATAATTCTAATTTCTAACAACACTAATTTTAAATTTTAATCATAAATAATTTTTTATAAATATTTTATAAATTTATTTTTTAATTAACATTGATAAGATATACAATTTAGTCACTATATGATAATTTAAAAATATACTATATGATAATTTTAATCATAACTATTTTAATCAAAAAATTTTTTTAATATTTGTTTTACTATTTTTTTTATAATGTTTTATTTTTAAGTAAATATTGTTAATATAATTCTAATTTCTAACGACACTAGTTTTGAATTTTAAATCATAAATAATTTTTTTATAAATATTTTTGAATTTAGTTTTTAATTAACATTGATAAGATATACAATTTGATATATATGTATTATATTAATTATATATATTATCTCATGTTATATTATATTATATTATCTAATGTGTTTTATATATTTGAAAAAAATCATTTACAATTAGTCAAAAAATCTTATTATTCAAAAATAACTACTATAATAAAATCTAATAAATTATTCTATATAAAAATTAAATGATTTGAATATATTATGATAATCAGCATTCTCTTACTGTTTATATATATACTATGTAATTTATTTTCTTAAAATTCTTTATATATACCACTTGTTTTTATTTTGAAGACCAAAATCAATCTATATCATGGGTATTAATTATATTATAATTAAATTTTATTGTTTAATGATTGAAATTCAAAATTCACTTTAATATTAGTTTGCATTCATATAAATTTATTTTGTTTTTAATTTCTATCATATATTATATATTTCAATATATTGTATAGATGATATAAAATATTATACATTTCAATATATTAGTTTGTATAAGAAAGTTATTAATGTTCTTCTTATATTTTTTAATTATTACTAATAATCAAGAGGAATTTATTTTAACAAAATATAAACAAGTTTTCTAAAAAATTGTCTTTTTATTTTCAATATATACATAATGATAATATGAATGATGATGATATTTTCATTAACACCAACTCCACAAATATATCAATTTATTTTATAATTAAAAATGTTTTTAATATATTCTTAATTGTTATTATATAAATTTTTGTAAGATTATAATTTAAAATAATAAAATTTAAAATTACTGATGGATTAGCGACGAAATTATGACAGAATAGAATTAGCGACAGAATTAGTGACAAAAACTTATGTGATAAACAATTTAGCAATGGAAATTTCTGACGGAAAAATTCTATCGCTAAATATTTATTGACGGATTTTTGATGGATTAGCTACGGAATTTAGCGACGGATAGAAATTCCATCGCTAATCCATCAAAAAAATTACGTCAGAAATTAGCAACGCAATTTGTTTTTGTCGCAAATTCCATTGCTAATCAACTGTTTTTTTTTGGGTAGTGAACAACCACTTAGAGTGTAAATAAATGGATGATGATAGTGTCCTCATATTGTCAATTAACAACCACAAAATGCCAAGTAAACAAAATAATAATCAATAATCACTGACAATCAACTGAACACAAGAATTCAAAACTGAAATATTCATATAAATAATTCAACATTAAACAGCATCCAATCTAATTACATTGCAGTAGTTTAAACACAAGATCTACAAATCCTAAATCAAGTCTTACAAATCTCTAAGTGGTTTTTAACAATGTTTTAAGACATGTCAATCAACTTTGATTAAAGTGAGTTTTCATTAATTAAAGCATTGGATCCAAGTGATCACCTGGGGCTTTTATCAGACTTAGAGATTTTGAAAACTCCCAATCAATTTAAAAGTAATAATAGCTGAGTTTTCATCATCAAGAGTCTATCCTATCATACCTTCCTTTTAATCAAAACATCTTTATTTTTTTAAAAACCAAAAAGATTTACTTTTTTGCATTTTATATTTATTGCACCATTTTTTTTGAACAATTAAAACCTCTTTTTCTTTATCCAAATCAACATATATTTGATAACCAGTCTAATCTAGTTTTTCCCAATAAAGTGCTCATTGAAAAGAACGATTGGTGCAATCACAATTTTAATGACCAGAAACCAAAGCGATAATCCAGTCTGATCAAAATCTGGAGCACGTTAAGTAGATAGAAATGGATGGCCGTACGCCATTTCTTCCACAAGAAATAGTCAAAGACATTCTCATACGGCTTCCGGTAAAGTCCTTACTCCTTACTACTCCGATTTTAATGTGTATGCAAAGATTGGAAAAATCTCTTCAGATCCCTTCTTTCATCGCAGACCACTTCTATCACTCTAGTCATCGAAACCCTTTTCTTCTTTTAAAATGTTGGATCCCATGTGATCTCTGTCACTATTGTTTGCTCTATGGCGAGATGGAAATCCAGGAACTTCATAAGATCACTCTTGAGAATTCTAAGTTCAAAGTCAGGAACCTCATTTCCAATCATAAGTTTCATTCCCTTTTATTGTATAATCCGGCGAGTAGACAAGTCTAACAAGTGCCCCGATGCCTTGAAAGATTTAGGAGTACATAGTTCATGTAGGATTCGGGTTCAATCCAATTCTTAATGATTACAACATAGTGAAACTTTTTGTTTCTGCAGATGATGAAATGGTTAACAAGGTAGAAGGGCATTCATTAAATATAAGGTCATGGAAGGAGGTAGAGGTTGGGAACTTAGGGTTGTGAAACTTAAATATGGTGAAAGTTTTACTGCTAATGGAGAAAGTGTTTAAACAAAGTTTTACTACGAAAATGGTGTTATATTTAGGACCGAAGGAGTATCATAGTGCACCATTTCGCCAAAAGGACTCAACAACTATAGATACAAAATGAGAAATTAATTTGAATTTATTTCCATCAGAAGTGTTTAAACGAAGTAAAATTTACGATTAAAGTTCTTTATTGTTGATGTTGCCAACTGATACAAGACTTTCCACATGATTAAAATTACCATGGACAAGGCCGGGGCCACATTTAATTCTAAACCTCTTAAACTCATTACATTAGTAGTGAGATTGAGCAGATACAACCTTTTCTTTTCATCATCATCCCCATTCAAATAAAAAGGACGGAAGACAATCTCATTCTTCCAAATAGTCACTGGGTTTAACGCGAGTGGACATAACTGGTCACAAAGGGTGCTAGCAGCATACTTTTTTAGTCCAAATCCATCTTCCCCTTGATGCACAAATGAATCATATAAGATTCAGTAACAACAACCAAAGCAAGTTTGTTCTCATGCACAGTAAGCCTTGTATTACTTCGTTTATATTCATATTTTAAAAAAGGTAATGGCGTCGAGATACACACCTGCTTTGTTAGGTCAATCGAAACCGCCGTATTAGAATCATCACCCGGCCTCTGCTTTCCACCAAACATAAACATAACACCATTAACAATGACTTTCCCCCTTTTCTAATATTTATGCCCTCAAAGTTTTCTGATTCTACTTCCTTCCAAGACCCAGAGTTTAATGAATAAACTTCCACGGGATTAACGGCACAACGAAATTGAGTTACATAAGTTGTCACTATCTTGAAATCATCATCAGTGGGATCGAAACCAAATCCGACATCGTAATAACCATTAGAACCCTTCATAGTTCTGGGCACCTCCCTAAACTGTCTGGTCAGGGGATTCCATAATAAAAGTAAGGGGAAACCGTACCATTTTTCTTTGGGCTGAAAGGAGAAGGGACCATGCAACCATCCTCGTTGCCCACCTCAACACAGACCAAGCCATTACTGGAACCCACGATCCTAAAATTAATGGAGGGATCGATCAAAGGTGGCTTTTGAATTTCAAGCACCTGCATGGTGGGATGATCCACCAACACAATGCGCAAACTAACCCTGCGGTAACATCTGAGGAGAAGCAAAAAGGTTGGATGACTGGTGTGGTGGAGGTGTTCTCGGGTAAAAGACAAAGACTTGATGAGATTTTTCCAATCTCTGCATACGCATTGAAATCGAATTAGGGATTTCATCGGAAGTCTTTTGAGAATGTTACATATGACATCGCAGGGAATAAAGAGTATGTTGTTGTGGTCGTCCATCACTTTCATGGTGTTCCCCACATTGGACAAGGAGAGTTCTGAAAGTTCTGATGGTGGGACTGAGGTTAAAGTAGGTAATATATGGACTGGACATTAACGGGAAGTGTTTCGGCAAAACAATAAAATTTAAAATGAAACCATTCTTTGCTCGTGTCAAAGTCGTAAGTTGTAACCACGGATTCTCAGCCGATCGGTTGATTTTCATCCAAACTTCTGCTATAGAAAAGCAATAATAGATAATTATTAGTATATGCGTTGAAAAAGATCCTGGCGGAATTTCAGTGTCGTATCTACCCTCACACGCCTTTCTTTTTCATTTATTTCTTACTTAATATACGATTTTTTTATTTAGAATTTGCATTCACATAAAGTTTTGAATTATTTTTAATAATATTATTATAAATGAAAATAATATTTAAATATTAATGCCATTCATTGAATTATATTTAATAATCATCATTCTTATTCATATTTCATGATTGTATTTGTGGACTCAAGAAAACTAAATTGAAAAAAAAGAAAGTATGATATCATGATCCTAAATAATGGGAGATTTATTTGTCAACTAGGTAAGTTGTACGATTTTTAAGCTTCTTTAAATTGAAAATTTAAATACATAGAGAATGGGAAAGATACGATAATAACCCGTGTTGGAGATCGGGTGAATGTGAAATGACAAATAACCGCTTCAAACGAAATCAATGGAGCCACACATGAGTCACTAATCTGGCAGCAATCTGTTTGATGGAAACCTTTTTCCACTAATCTAGCCTTATTACTTGTTTCATCTGGATTTTCTTTCGCTCTAAAAACCCATTTACACCCAACAATATATTTAGCTTCAGGTGAATGAACGTGCATGGGACCAATGTTTTATACTCATTAAAGCTTCAAATTCCTTTGCCAGGACTTTGAGTCTGTTATTAGGAGTTGTAAGGGCTTGAACATAAGCAGCAATTAGGGAAATAACTGTAAGATCTTCAGGATATGTGAGTTAGAACCCAACACTCAAGTTATAGCTGGCCTCTACAAGCACCAAAGGTTCAGCCCTTGTCATCTCAATCATGCGAAAGAGGCCATGAGCTGCATGTTTGGCCATTTTTCTATCATGAGGTCTCTACTTGTGTCCTAAAATGGGCCACAAACAACAAACATGAGACTTAACCCAAACTTTTTATCATATAAGAGAAAAACGCTAATTTAAACAGGACTATGAAATCAAAAGAGAACAAAGCTAAGAGAGACCTTCCTATTTGATGACTCTGCTGCCGATGAATGCCAAACAATTGATACATTATTAGCTCTTAAGATTGTTGATACATTATTAGCTCCACAACACCTAAATTGTCCAAATTCAATGAGTCTTCTAACGTCATCTGTAATGCCCAATCTTGTAGACAACAACACCTGCAGATAAGTGGTAAATCCAAGTCTTGTCCTATGGATAATGTCCTTAAAAGTTACTCCTCTGGTCCTTAATATAAATAAGATCTATTTAACTAATTTGATTAGATTAAGAAAGTTAGGTAAGTTAGTTAATTATAAGAAATGTGACATGTTTTTCCTAGAACACCATAATCATATTTCTTAATACCCTTCTCTCCCTTTTCTACTTGATTATGGTTGAAGATAATTTAGAGAAAATTGATAAATATGATAAATAGGTCTTATATTTAGAACCAAAACCAACTTAACAATTGGGTCCTATATTAAGAACCGGAGGAGTATTTGGCAACTAGGGACAAAGCAAGAGAGCCGCTAGGATTAAAGGGATCCTTCTTACAAAAACAGGATGAGCAAAATAATGAAAGATAAAAAAATGCATTTAGTAGCAATTAACTCATTGATTAATAGTCATGGATACAATTTAATGAGTAGTTTAAAGTTGTCGGTTGCGAGCATTGATAAGGCATGATGGTGATTGAAATGACATATTAATTAGATAGATATTTTGTATATAAATGCCTAATACTGTGTTTGACTAATGCTCAAGGGATAAGGAAAATTTGTTGGATTTATCTCCAGTGACCCGCTGTGCATACAAATTCACTTCTCATTTTAGCCCATTTAGTAGTCCAAAATTGGTTATTACTTGGACCTCTAGTCTCTACAATCCCAAGTAATGTGAGACTTCTTTTGACACACCCACACACAACATTCACAACAAAGATGAGATGGTGGAAGGGGATCCCAATGAGGGGAGGAAGGAAGAAAGTCAACCATAAGAGTCATATAAAATATTGGTTTGCAGAGGTAAAGAACAAGAATGATCAGAACTGGTTTGTATTGAAGGTTAGGATTCTGGTGCAGGAGAATCATTGAGATTGGAGACTGAAAATGACACTGGTTACATAAGAGAAGGAGCAATATCTCATTGCAATATTGGATGAGGTGGGGAACTTATTTGAGACAGTGGTTCAGCCACAGATTGTGTAGGATTAGAAGAAACTGATGATGCTAAAGTTGGAACGTTATCAAGTGGTCTTCTGATCAAATGGCATGGAAACTCTTTATAAGTGAAAGATTGTGGGTTCCATACAACTTGCAACCTTAAGCATCTGTGCAAGGTTGCAAGTAGTTTCAGTTGTTTTAGTTTTTGATTGGATTAATATTTACATTTTTTTTTTCATATGTTAGTATCTGAATTAAAATATTTTATAAATTTAAAGTGGATTCAGATACAATTTTTTACAATAAATTGAATTTGTATGATATCGTGATATTTTTGCACTTGTAAATTTTTTATTTTTTTAAAAAATTTTATTCCTTTCACTTTTAGACTTGGAGGAATTTGCATGATATTAATTGTTATGTGCATGTCAGTAATATTAAAATGAATCGATTTGATTCTTATCGATGATTAATTGTACAATTTAGTACATGTGTTGAATAGATTAAAAAGTGAAATATTTTTATGAAAATATTACTCCTATTTAAGATGTTTATTTAAAAAGAATGCTTGTTTAACATCTTATCATAGAATAACAGAGAACTCGAATTCAAAATAAATGACAATTTGACAATAAAATCTTGTTAATATTGGAAATTTTATGAAAAGTTTAAACTTTAAATTACTTTCATAATAATTGCATATTGTATTTAATCGAATTTAAAATTAATCTGTAATTGTTTTAATGTTTATCGATTTATTGACTATTAATATTGGCCAAAAAGTAAGCTTATTAAATTTATTGACATAGCTACTTTTTCAGTAAAAAAATATAAAGGCACTCACAAAATTATTACTCCTCTAGTCAATAATGTAAGACTCTTTTTATAATGTAATTACACTATGAAAGGGGTTTTATTATTTAGGATCTAAGGAGTATTATAGTATTAAATAATGAAAAAAAAAACTAAATGAACAAAAAGTTGTAAAATACTTTTTCATCATAATTGTGAATTTTTTGTCCAATCTGAATTGTTTACTATGAACACTTTTTATTTAATAATAATAATAATAATATTTATTACTTTTTATTTATTAATCCCTAATTTTCCGCCTCCAATGAAGTGCGGAGTCTTCCCATTCTCATCCTCGAGCACAATGGAGCAGATGGAAATGGATAGCAGCGCACCATTTCTTCCACAAGAAATAGTTAGAGACATTCTCATAAGGCTTCCGGTAAAGTCCTTGCTCCGATTTCAATGTGTATGCGAAGATTGGAAAATTCTCTTCAGATCCCCTTCTTTCATCGCAGACCACTTGCATCACTCTAGTCATCGAAACCCTTTTCTTCTTTTGAAATGTTTTATCGCGTGTGATTTCTATCACTATTGTTTGCTCGATGGCGAGATGGAAGTCCACAAACTTCATAAGATCCCTCTTGAGAATTCTAGGTTGACTGTCAGGAACCTCTATTCCAATCATGGTTTGCTCTGTCTTGAAATCGTTAATAAGTGTCATTCCCTTTTCTTGTATAATCCGGCGACTAGAGAAGTCAAACAAGTGTCCCGACGCCTTGAAAGATTTACGGGTACAGTGTTCGATGTAGGATTTGGGTTCAATCCAATTCTTAATGACCACAACATAGTGAGGCTCTTTGTTTCTGGGTATGATGAAATGGTTAATAAGGTGGAGGTGAATTCATTAAATATGGGATCATGGAAGGAGGTAGAGGTTGGGAACTTACGGGTTGTGAAACTTAAACATGGTGAAAGTTTTAGTGCTAATGGAGCTATCTTTTGGTTTGGGTATACAGTAAAGCATAAAGTATATAATGGGAAGAAGTGTGAAATTGCTGGAAGAGTCTGGATAGTTTCATTTGACGTGGCAAAGGAAGCATCCACTTTGATACCAATGCCTGCTGAAATACGCTATAAAGATGGTGTTAGTTCTGCTGTGTATGAGTACAAGCTTGCCATTCTTTATCCCACTGCTATTGAAAACTCTGAAACTTCATCAATTGATTTGTGGGTGATGGAGGAAGGTACAGGTGCATCAGGGGAGAAATGGACTTGGACTAAGAAATATACTACCAGTCCTTTTCCGCGCCGATATCCATGGAAGTTATGTCCGCAAACTATTGGAGGAATAAAATGATCTGCAAAGTTCAATTGATGCCTGCAGCTGAAGGTAAGGTGAAGAATGATGAAACAAAAATTGTCATGTTCAATCTCGCTAGTAATGAATTCAAGAGCTATGCTATAGGCTTATGCGGCCATCATCAGTTCATATATAATAGTGATGATTGTGGATTAAGAGGTCTGCATAATACATTGATATTAATCATCCTGATATGGCTCACATAATCAGATGTTATGAACAATAAACATTCCAGCTCTAATATTATTTAGATGTCTAAAAAAATTTCATAAGTTGTTTTGTCAACTCTTGTAATCCTGTTATTTAAGCACTAGGTTGTCCATATTTTTATATATACTTGAAACTTGAAATTATGGTGGTAAAAAAAGCCTTTGCAACTTCTTTTAAGTAGTTTGAGTTGGTCTGGCCTTTGATTAGATTAGTATTTAAAGTGTTTTTTTCCCCCTCCATATGTCTTCTTTAGAACACGAAATTATTAATATCACAATTAAATTTAATATATTTTATAATTAATTTTATTAATAAATCATTATTGTTAATCACAATTAATTATTATTTATTTCTATTAGACTATATTCTAATTAGAATATAAATATAATAAAAATTAGAATATAATTATACTATTCTAAAATTGATTCTAAAAAAATAGTAATTTAAGTTAATACTATTTTAATTAATATTATTTATATTAATAAATTAAATAAATTAGCTTGTATTAACTTGAATTAATATTCTTTCTTGGGACTCTTGACTTGTTTGTTCGATCAATATAGTCATCTAATTATGAATTAATTAATATTGATGTTTTATTACACTCTTTTTCACGACATGACTCATAGACATTACTTAGTTTCTTAAAAAAAAAAAAAAGAATCGTATGATATTAATTATTAAGTATTTGTTAGCAATATGAATCGATTAAATTGATATGAAATTATCAATGATTAATTGCACAATTTAGTACCTATTTAAATAAATTAAAAATTAAAATACCTTTATGCCAAATATTACTCCTATTCAAGATATTTTAAAAAAAATGTTTAACATCTTATCAGTGAATAACAGAAATTGAATTAAAAATAAATGACATTTGTTATTAAAATCTTTTTAACATTGAAAATTTGACGAAAATTTTAGATTTTAAAGTAATTTCATAATAATTGCATATTGTATTTAATCAAATTTAGAATTCATCTGTAATTGTTTTAACGTTTATCAATTTATTGATTATTAATATTGGCCAAAAAGTAAATTTAATAAATTTATTAATACAACTACTTTTTCAATGAAAAGAATAGGATAAAATAAGCAAAACTTCCCTATACTTTTAGTTAGTTTTCAGATCACTTCCTTAACCTTTTAGAGTTTGAACTAAAGATCCTAATATTTTATATTTTGGTTATCAATCTTCATGCTATTAAAATTATTGTCAAAATTAACAATTGTTGTCTATTTTCTATTATATATGATATCATTTTGAAAAATAATATTTATCATTTGACATACAATTTTAAATATTATTATACTTAAAATAAAATAGTTAAAAGGCATTTACAATATTTATTTGACCATATCTTTTTTAAATTAAAAATTATAAAATACTTAAAAATTAAATTCTGAATGCCAAATATTATTTTCTAAATTATATAAAATATAATAAAAATATAAAAACTATGAGCTGTCAAAACTCTTTAACTTTAATGGTATTTTTAATGGTAGGAGTGTTGATAATCAAAACATAAAAAATTAAGGTTCTTAATTTACCCTGTTAATGATTAGGGAGGTGATGTGCAATAGCGATAAAGTTTAAAATCGGAGTGAAAAATAGAAAAAGTTATAAAATAGTAAAATAGTTTTTTCATTATAATTCTGAATTGTTTACATTTTAATACTTTTTTATTTATTTACTACTTCTGATACTTATATATAAGAGTTAATTTGACTTTCAATTTGGTTCTAACTATAATATCCTAATTCTCTTTGTCTCTAATATTTATATATATTTTTATAATATAATCCTTATATTAGTTGCCATGTTAAATATTCAATCAAATCGTATTCTCGAGCACCATGAAGCAGATGGAATTGGATGGCTGCACGCCATTTCTTCCCCAGGAAATCATTAGAGATATACTCGTACGGCTCCCGGGAAAGTCTTTACTCAGATTTCAAAGTGTGTGCAGGGATTGGAAAATTCTCTTCAGATCCCCTTCTTTCATCGCAGACCACTTGCATCACTCTACCCATCGAAACCCTTTTCTTCTTTTAAAATGTTTGATCGCATGTTATCTCTGTTACTATTGTTTGCTCAATGGCGAGATGGAAGTCCACGAACTTCATAAGATCCCACTCAAGAATTCCAAGCTGACTGTCAGGAACCTCTATTACCATCATGGGTTGCTCTGTCTTGAAGTCATTAATAAGTCTCATTCCCTTCTATTGTATAATCCGGCGACTAAAGAAGTCAAACAAGTGCTCCGACGCCTTAAATTGTTCAAGGATACGGATTACGAGGTAGGATTTGGGTTCGATCCAATTCTTAATGATTACAGGATAGTGAGACTTTTTGTTTCTTTGGATGATGAAATGGTTGAGAAGGTGGAGGTGTATTCATTAAGTATGGGGTCATGGAAGGAGGTAGAGGTTGGGAACCTGGGGGTTGTACGACGTTGATATGCTGAAAATTTTACTGCTAATGGAGCTATCTTTTGATTTGGATACACAGTAGAGTATAAAGTAGATAAGGGAAGAAGTGTGAAATTGTTGCTAGTGACTGGATAGTTTCATTTGACATGGCAATGGAAGTATCTACTTTGATTCCAATGCCTACTCAAATAAGCTATGAAGACGGTGTTAGTTTTGCTATGTATGAGCACAAGCTTGCTATACTTTATCCCACTGCTATGGAAACTCTGAAACTTCGTCAATTGATCTGTGGGTGATGGAGGAGGGTACAGGTGCATCAGGGGAGAAATGGACTTGGACTAAGAAATATACTACCAGTCCTTTTCAATGCCCATATCCATGGATTTTATGTCCGCAAACTATTTGCAGGAATAACATCATCTGCAAAGTTCAAGTGATGCCTGGAGCTGAAGGTATGAAGAATAATGAAACAAAAATTGTCATGTTCGATCTCACTAGTAATGAATTCAAGAGCTATACTATTGGCGTATGCGGCAAATGTCAGCTTATACTCAATTATGCAGAAAGCCTTGTACCACTTCGACAGCATCCACATTGAAGGGCTATGATACTTTTTGCATTGCAAAATTTACTGTCTACTCTTTTTTTTTTTGCCCCTCTTTTCAGGTGAGATGATCCATTGTAAATTTGCTCCTCCGGTCCTTAATATAGGATTCAATTATTGAGTTAGTTTTTGTCCTAAATGTAAGACCAATTTCTCATGTTTATCAATTTTCTCTAAATTATCCCTATGGATACTCCTTCAACCATAATCAAGTAGAAGAGGAAGAGGGAGTATTAAAAAAGATGATTATGTTATTTTAGGAAAAAAAATGTCACATTTCTTATAATTAACTAACTTACTTAACTTCTTTAATCTAATCAAATTAGTTAAATATGTCTTATATTAAGGATCGGAGGAGCACTTTGTTTCAAGACTTTTTTGAAAATAGACTTGGAACAATCTAGATCATTCTGTACTAAGGCTTGCTGTCCTCTTGGGATATTATGTACCAAACGTTTCTTGCTTTTTATTTCACTTGTGAGTTCTGGTTGTTCGTCTTTCTTCTAAAGATGGATATTTAATTTCGCTGTTTGTGTGTGGCTTATCTGGTGCTTTTTGTCCAGGTAATATGCATGCATAATTGAGTAGTTATTCTATCTTGCAAGTGGATGTACTCCTCGAATTATTGGTGTATCAGAACAGTATCTGGTTTTTGGAATCTGGGCATGAAGTTTTCAGTCATCCATGTAATGATTTTTATGTGCTCGAGACATTGTCACTTCCTGTGTTTGTTTTCTATGAGCATTATTTGTTTACTTACTGATTTTTCAATTTTATTTTCTGATCATCTACAATGATCTCAAACTAAAAAGTATATCAAAATTTTAAATTTTATGATATTGACGGTTACTCATTATCACGTGAACACTTGTCTAAAATGAAAACCCATCCTATCGTCTGTGTTGATTCTTGTGTTTCATTTTTGTATAGTTTCTTTTATCATTACATACTCTGTAAATTTAGAGTATGTTGATTATCTTATATTTTTCTGGACTTCTTTTTTTCTTGGAATTGAAAGTTTTAAAAAAAAAAAAGCCTTGAAAGAAGAAAAGAAGACAGAAACTTAGGATAGATGATCAAGACACAAGGTCTGTAGGTAAATCAGCACATGAAAGATCCTCTCGGTACACTTGCCAGGTATCCCAGAGCATTATTCTGATATGTTCAATGAGTTATTTTGCAGGATGGAAATTTGGACTGTCTCACAAAACCAAGTTGAGAGGTTCAATTGAATCATCGTATGACGTCCCCTTTCTTGTAGTTACTTCTTCTGCTCAGTTGGAGATCTGTATGAATATCTTATATTTCCTGGTAAAGCAAGATTTAATGAAACGTTGTGCTGCCAAAATTCCTCGACATCAGATTTACTTCGTTTTCCTTATTAGTTAACTTGACAAGGTCATGTATTCTTAACATAAATTTTTTTTCTCCTTATTCACAGTAATTATCATTATACTACATTCGGTTCTAATTATAAGAGCCAGTTGACTAATTTGAGGAGATTAAGGAAGTAATTGAGTTAGTTATTTGTCCTAAATGGGTGTTATTTTTCCTAAAATATTCTTGCTAATCAAGTGTACTGACTAGAACTATCATTGTTAGAAAGGCTATTTTAGAAAAAATGTATAAATATGAGAGATAAAATAGATTGGGTTCTTATATTTAGAATAAAATAAAAGTCAAACAGGGTCTTATATTAAGGACCGGAGGTAGTATATTGTATCGTTTGTGTTTTTGGGGACACAGGGATGCGTTTTTGAGCCATCCATGTACCTTGGTGCAATGATCAATGGATACAATGTCACCAAAAATGTTCTATGAATGTCATATGTGGATACATGAAGAAATTGGGTTACTATGCTATTGAAGTATCGCTGCTCGGGATCTACAAAAAAAAAAAAAAAGAAGTCAGTGGCCATTTCCGTGGGAGATCAATGAAAAAGAAAATTAACAAGGAGTGCGTTTCATATTTTTAAGATAATATGATAGTACAGGATATTTTATTACCAAGCTGTTAGTTGAGATGGTAGGTGATTTTACTTTGTAAAAAAAAAAATTGTTTCATAGAAAACGCACGAGGATTTTCATTCTAATTCTAAAAATAAAATGAGATATAATTCAATTGCCCATGTCTGGCATGTGTTTAAAATCTTGCTGTCAATAATATTTATTTGATATAAAAGAAAAATAAGAGAAATATTTGAATAAATCATAAATGCTATTTGATATTGAAATTTCATTATTTGAAAGAAAAACATTTCATCATTTATTTTTAAGTTAACGATAAAAAAAATTAGTTTAAAATTAAACTGTAAGTACTTATTTAATTTTTATGTGCATAAAATTAACTAAATCTTAAAATTTGAATTGCTAACATACAAATTAATAAAATTAAAGAAATAAAATGAAATATACCTTAAGGAATTAAATAAACATTTTCACGAAAAGTTTATAAATTACATATTTCTATGCGCATTCATTCTTTTTCCCTAACAGAATTATAAAATCGTACTCAAAATAAAACTTGATTAGAGAAGATAATGGGAGAAAATGAAAATCATAGCAGATATATTCTTATAATGATATTAAATTAGATATCCAAATAATTAATAACAAAAATATCATAGATTACTGATAATAAATTATATGAAATTTATTTGATATTCATAATCTCTTAGTCGCGTATAATAGTTTAAAACACAATAATTATATAGATATATTTTTATGTTATTATCTTTTTAGTTAGATGTAATAAGTGCAAACAAAAAAATTAAAATCAACTTTAATTTAAGCTAATAAAAGCTACCTGTGAGGGAAGACAAAATTGGCGATAATCAGATGCCTTTTAGATTGTGTTATATCATGGAGAGATGTGATATTCCCTAATCCTACTCGCATGAGATTGCCTAATCTTATGTAGTAAATAATTACTCATACTAAATACTCTTTAATGGTTTTTTTCAATCCCAATCCCAATCCCGACTTTTTATTGTCAATGATTTGTAGTAAACGTAATTTATGATTCCTTAATCACATTCCATACTCATATTCTCGTTTTATTCCAAACTGATATTTCTTCTTCGATGGATTCCAGTCTGAAAATAATCCTATAAAACTCTTCAATCGCATGAACCTTACCACACATCGAACTAAAATGAAAGTTAGGATTGTAAAAGACTGAGAAGCATTATTGGAGGGAAAGAATGCCTTAATTAGAGCTAAATAAGTAATGAATATTTTAATCACTACAGTGCAAGAAAACAAACAATCATTGTATATTACAAAACTAATTGGAGAGGACAAAAAATCGTTATACAAGAAATATGCTATTGGAGTTTACAGATTGAAGGGATTGAAATTGATGCATTGGAAGACTTGAAGAAACAATTTGATTTTGATGCTGAAGTTGGGGTTCAACATTAGGATTGGTGATATCATGGATGCTTCTTCTTCTTCTCTTTTGTTCCCTTTGTTGATTTGGTGGTCAAAGAACTTCTGAGCATGGCTAGCAATCTGAATTGGAGTCCTTGTCTTCACAACATTTTCAGAAATGTTCTTCCAATTTCCCTTCCCATATGTTGCAATCCAATAAGAAATAACCTATAATTAGAAAACAAGAGAAAATATATTAGGACATTATTTATGTTAAAAAAACAATATCAAAGAATTGAGAAATTTTCAATGCTTGCGCACACCTGTGTTCTTCCTCAGTCCATGACTTTCCTTGTTGATATCAGTATGAACATTACTTGGTGCCCCTGAGTTAAACAAAGGTTGATGCACCAAGTGTTGCCTATTAAAGAGCGGATGAAAATTCAAGGGATGCCTGTGGCAGCAACTGATCATGATGTGGTTGTGGATTATATCGGTGTATGGGACGAACTGAAGAAGCAATGTGATTTTGAGGAGTTGAATGTGCAAGAAAAGGATTAGATGATGATGAAATTCTGGGAATATGGGCATTAGATTTGGTTGCAAGTGGACCATTTCGGGTTGCATGTAAGGGTGGTCTGTGTGATATTTTGTTGCAGATTAAACTGCTGATTCAGTATTGGAGATGTCATTTGAACAGGAAAGCTTGAAGGAACTTGTGGTCGGTTTAATTCATTCATTGGATGGGGCTGATGATGAACTTGAACATTATGGGGAATTGATGAGGCGAATTGACAGGTTGGTAGTGACTGATATATTGAAGTAACAGTATCAGTTTGAGGAGCTGAACCAGAAATATGATCCATAGAGTTCAGCATCTCTAGTTGCTATTATTGTATTGCTCAGCATTAATGGATACTTGAATTGGTGGTATTTGTCACCATCTCTAGTCCTTGTCCTTGTAAGACTTGTCTGCTGCAAAAGAATAGCATATCATGAAAATATTAGTGGTTATATTATATACTTCCGTGTTGCTTATAATGTAAATGCTATTAAACAAATTTGAGTAGATTATAAAAGCTAAATAAATTATTTATTTCTAATAACAGTGATATAGTTTTCTTAAAATATTTCTGTATAACATTAGACTATACAATAGTTTATAAGTTAGATAATTAGTTTGATGATTAAGAAAATAAATTAATTTGACAAATATATATATATATATATATAATAAGAGGTTGAGTTAGATCTTCCCACCTTAGAATGGAAGGAATAATAATAAATGATATGGTACTAAGTAAACAAATATAAATTAGAATTTCCAAGCATTTTTGCAAAGTTTGTTACCGGTTTTAAAAAAGCAAGAAGGTCAAATTGACTCACCATATGATGTTGTAATTTTCTTTATTCTCCCATCATGTCACCTATATGAGCCCTCTTTAAGTTTTATTATAACAAAAAGCAATTATGATCATTAATTATACCAATATAAAAGGATTAATACATTTTTCTACCTCTACTGATTAAGCAATAAAAATTTGTAAAAGTATCAATTACATAAACATGTTGACTAGAAACCACTCTCATCTAGTTCTCAAATCAATAAAAAGTTTTTTCTTCTATTTATTATTTTCTTTTCGACAAATCTTAGCAATATAACCAAATATATTCATAAAACAATTCACTCAATCAAAAACACTCAAAAGAAAAACATGAGAAAAATTTTAAAAACTTCAATTGAAAGTTGTCATGTACGTACCTGTTGTGTTCTTCCGAAGTACGTGACATTTTCATTGGCGGCTCTGAGTTCAATATGATTTGATACTCCGAATAGCAGTTGGAGGGCCAAGTGTTTGAGCATGTGGAAGGTACTA
>NW_021636233.1:0-154813 GCF_004799145.2 Neltuma alba | reverse complement strand
TTATTTCTTATATTTAGAACTAAAGGTAGTATATATGTGTATGGAATTTTTAAAAAAATTAAACTTCTTTATCATTATTCCAGCCAGACATATTTTTTCATGATCTTAAATGAAATCTGAAGAAAATTATTAGAAATGGCTTTACTGTATAACAAAAAGTTTGAAATGAAAAATCTAGATCTTGCCACGCGTTACAATGGGTAAAATTTAGTTTAGAGTATTGTGGTCTTCGTCTTTCGACTCATATTTATTATATACATATTTTATTTAAATTACTGTCTTATAACATTTTTCAATTTTTAGAGGCCTAAGTATAAAGTCAAAAGCCGAGTAAGAAATAAAATATATTAATTGTGTCAAACAACCCATGAAATTTTTGTGATTTTTGAAGTAAAAAAATAATTAATTATATGTACAAAAAGAACAGCTATATGAGTTGGGATGATGATAATATTTTCTGTTCTTTGTTTTTTTCCCCATAAAAATAAAGTTTTGATTTCCATTCACAGTTTCGCATGCTTTCTCAAATTGAAATAAAAAAAAAAAGAATTGTTGTACAGATATAGTTGGTATAAAATTTCAATTTTTCCTGAAAAAATTTTAATTTCTGATTCTTCTAAATTCTAATGACATTTTTTTAACACAAAATTTGCTTTAAAAATTTTTAAAATTCTTGCTTTTCATGAAAATTTCTTCAGAAAATATTTTAAAAAGTGTAATGCTTTGCAATTATTTAAAATAACTAAATATCAAAATATGAATTTTAAAAAAATACTGAATTGCTGCTAATTAATAAATTTACTGCATAATAAATATTAGTAGTTTTAGTCATTCACTACAATTGTATGTTGTAAAACAAAAAATTGAAATTTTTTATTTGACAGTGAGTTAAAAATTTAATTCTTTTAATTATAAAAAAAGGCATGAGCCTCAATGTTATGCATCTCTACTCAACTCACAAAAAATTCCAGCAAAATAATCAAATATTTAGAAGAGATGTTCAAAATTTTTTTACATATTTTTATCATTTCCTACAATTTTTAATGTTTTTATTACAAGATAAAATTTTTTATTAAACTCATTGCTACATTGTATAATTTAGTCTAATTGAGCGTCTATAATGAAAAGCCTTTAATATATACTTTTCTTATGAAAATGATAGGCAAAGATGATCCAATATTAATATAACTTAATGATTTTATTTTTTAAAAACATAATTTTTTTTCAATTTTAAAAAATGGTATCGAAACGTAATAAGTGGTATCAGAAAATAATCAGAGCTCTAATAAGTATGGATAATTACAACATCATAATACAATCTAATACCCTCTAAATTCTTTAATTCTACCTCCAAGTAGGTTTTAGTTACTCTATTCTTTATAAAATTTACTTTATTAAATTCAAAAAATAGGTTTAATAAATAATATTAAAACACAATAAAATTTTTTAATGATAGTGACAATGTTACAATCTTATATATTTTTTTTAACAAGTATTACATAACTTTTACTTGACAATATCTTAATTGATCTTCCTGATTATATATTAATTGAGATTTTAAAAAAATATCAATCGAATTGTTAATACAATTGTAATATGTGCAAAGATGAATATGTGTCATCTGGGGTTCAAACATGATTCAAGAACATTTCAAATGGAGTCAACAAAGTCCTTTTCTCCTCCTCCAAAATGTTGCTACCAAATATATTTATCTATATTTAGTGACTACGATCAACTCGATGTACTTCAAATCCTGTTAATAAATCCTTCAATGAAAGCTTGCATAGTTGGTTCTACTAATGGCTTAATATGTTTGAGAATTGGTGATGATAGTGACTTTTAAGAATTGAGGTTAATTGTTTTTTGTTTTGGGTTTGGTCCAAGAGATAATAACTAGGGTTAAGGTGCGCCAGCACCCCGAACTATTTACCCAAGTGCGTCCAGTGGCCTATAAATAATTTTGAATGCATCCAGTATCCTAAACTAATTATGGTGTGTACATATCCCAACTAAGAAATGTTATATTTAACTGTTATTTTCCTGATTCGGCTTAAAGTTGACCCTAAACTTCTAAATGGTAGACATGTAGACATTTGATGTGTATTATTTTTACTCAAAATTGAATTTATTTCCTTCCTCTTCTTCTAAATAAATTGACTTTTGAGTAAGAATAATACACATCGAGTGCCTATGTGTTTGTCATGTAGAATATTTGGGATCAATTACCCTAATAATTACTATAGTGATGTTCACAGTAGAATTTTTGAATACCTCCATTGTGCTGCCACCTCGCCTAAGTGACTTCTCCATGGCTTGAACCCAGGACCTCCTCTGTGCGCGCGTGTAGCTTTACGAGTTGAGCTGCAATGAACCTGTTGACTTATTGTGTAAAATTAAATATATAATATTATTTTATACAAAATAATTTTATACACACATATATTATTAAAAACTAAAAATATACTATATATAATTTTTAATCATAACTATTTCAATGAAAAAACAATTTTTAAATATTTGTTTTACTATTTATTTTATAATGTTTTATTTTTAAATATATTTTTAATATAATTCTAATTTCTAACAACACTAATTTTAAATTTTAAATCATAAATAATTTTTTATAAATATTTTATAAATTTATTTTTTAATTAACATTGATAAGATATACAATTTAGTCATAACTATATGATAATTTAAAAATATACTATATGATAATTTTAATCATAACTATTTTAATCAAAAAAAATTTTTATTTTGTTTACTATTTTTTTATAATGTTTTATTTTTAAGTAAATATTTTTAATATAATTCTAATTTCTAACGACACTAGTTTTGAATTTTAAATCATAAATAATTTTTTTTAAATATTTTTTGAATTTAGTTTTTAATTAACATTGATAAGATATACAATTTGATTATATATGTATTATATTACATTATGTTATATTATCTATCTATGTTATATTATATTATATTATCTAATGTGTTTTATATATTTGAAAAAATCATTTACAATTAGTCAAAAAATCTTATTATTCAAAAAATAACTACTATAATAAAATCTAATAAATTATTCTATATAAAAAATTAAATGATTTGAATATATTATGATAATCAGCATTCTCTTACTTGTTATATATACTATGTAATTTATTTTCTTAAAATTCTTTATATATACCACTTGTTTTTATTTTGAAGAACCAAAATCTATATCATGGGTATTAATTATATTATAATTAAATTTTATTGTTTAATGATTGAAATTCAAAATTCACTTTAATATTAGTTTGCATTCATATAAATTTATTTTGTTTTTGAATTTCTATCATATATTATATATTTCAATATATTGTATAGATGATAAAATATTATACATTTCAATATATTAGTTTGTATAAGAAAGTTATTAATGTTCTTCTTATATTTTTTTAATTATTACTAATAATCAAGAGGAATTTATTTTAACAAAATATAAACAAGTTTTCTAAAAAATTGTCTTTTTATTTTCAATATATACATAATGATAATATGAATGATGATGATATTTTCATTAACACACCAACTCCACAAATATATCAATTTATTTTATAATTAAAAATGTTTTTAATATATTCTTAATTGTTATTATATAAATTTTTGTAAGATTATAATTTAAAATAATAAAATTTAAAATTACTGATGGATTAGCGACGAAATTATGACAGAATAGAATTAGCGACAGAATTAGTGACAAAAACTTATGTGATAAACAATTTAGCAATGGAAATTTCTGACGGAAAAATTCTATCGCTAAATATTTATTGACGGATTTTTTGATGGATTAGCTACGGAATTTAGCGACGGATAAAATTCCATCGCTAATCCATCAAAAAAATTAACGTCAGAAATTAGCAACGCAATTTGTTTTTGTCGCAAATTCCATTGCTAATCAACTGTTTTTTTTTGGGTAGTGAACAACCACTTAGAGTGTAAATAAATGGATGATGATAGTGTCCTCATATTGTCAATTAACAACCACAAAATGCCAAGTAAACAAAATAATAATCAATAATCACTGACAATCAACTGAACACAAGAATTCAAAACTGAAATATTCATATAAATAATTCAACATTAAACAGCATCCAATCTAATTACATTGCAGTAGTTTAAACAAAGATCTACAAATCCTAAATCAAGTCTTACAAATCTCTAAGTGGTTTTTAACAATGTTTTAAGACATGTCAATCAACTTTGATTAAAGTGAGTTTTCATTAATTAAAGCATTGGATCCAAGTGATCACCTGGGGCTTTTATCAGACTTAGAGATTTTGAAAACTCCCAATCAATTTAAAAGTAATAATAGCTGAGTTTTCATCATCAAGAGTCTATCCTATCATACCTTCCTTTTAATCAAAACACACCTTTATTTTTTTAAAAACCAAAAAGATTTACTTTTTTGCATTTTATATTTATTGCACCATTTTTTTTGAACAATTAAAACCTCTTTTTCTTTATCCAAATCAACATATATTTGATAACCAGTCTAATCTAGTTTTTCCAATAAAGTGCTCATTGAAAAGAACGATTGGTGCAATCACAATTTTAATGACCCAGAAAGCGATAATCCAGTCTGATCAAAATCTGGAGCACGTTAAGTAGATAGAAATGGATGGCCGTACGCCATTTCTTCCACAAGAAATAGTCAAGACATTCTCATACGGCTTCCGGTAAAGTCCTTACTCCTTACTACTCCGATTTTAATGTGTATGCAAAGATTGGAAAAATCTCTTCAGATCCCTTCTTTCATCGCAGACCACTTCTATCACTCTAGTCATCGAAACCCTTTTCTTCTTTTAAAATGTTGGATCCCATGTGATCTCTGTCACTATTGTTTGCTCTATGGCGAGATGGAAATCCAGGAACTTCATAAGATCACTCTTGAGAATTCTAAGTTCAAAGTCAGGAACCTCATTTCCAATCATAAGTTTCATTCCCTTTTATTGTATAATCCGGCGAGTAGACAAGTCTAACAAGTGCCCCGATGCCTTGAAAGATTTAGGAGTACATAGTTCATGTAGGATTCGGGTTCAATCCAATTCTTAATGATTACAACATAGTGAAACTTTTTGTTTCTGCAGATGATGAAATGGTTAACAAGGTAGAAGGGCATTCATTAAATATAAGGTCATGGAAGGAGGTAGAGGTTGGGAACTTAGGGGTTGTGAAACTTAAATATGGTGAAAGTTTTACTGCTAATGGAGAAAGTGTTTAAACAAAGTTTTACTACGAAAATGGTGTTATATTTAGGACCGAAGGAGTATCATAGTGCACCATTTCGCCAAAAGGACTCAACAACTATAGATACAAAATGAGAAATTAATTTGAATTTATTTCCATCAGAAGTGTTTAAACGAAGTAAAATTTACGATTAAAGTTCTTTATTGTTGATGTTGCCAACTGATACAAGACTTTCCACATGATTAAAATTACCATGGACAAGGCCGGGGCCACATTTAATTCTAAACCTCTTAAACTCATTACATTAGTAGTGAGATTGAGCAGATACAACCTTTTCTTTTCATCATCATCCCCATTCAAATAAAAAGGACGGAAGACAATCTCATTCTTCCAAATAGTCACTGGGTTTAACGCGAGTGGACATAACTGGTCACAAAGGGTGCTAGCAGCATACTTTTTTAGTCCAAATCCATCTTCCCCTTGATGCACAAATGAATCATATAAGATTCAGTAACAACAACCAAAGCAAGTTTGTTCTCATGCACAGTAAGCCTTGTATTACTTCGTTTATATTCATATTTTAAAAAAGGTAATGGCGTCGAGATACACACCTGCTTTGTTAGGTCAATCGAAACCGCCGTATTAGAATCATCACCCGGCCTCTGCTTTCCACCAAACATAAACATAACACCATTAACAATGACTTTCCCCCCTTTTCTAATATTTATGCCCTCAAAGTTTTCTGATTCTACTTCCTTCCAAGACCCAGAGTTTAATGAATAAACTTCCACGGGATTAACGGCACAACGAAATTGAGTTACATAAGTTGTCACTATCTTGAAATCATCATCAGTGGGATCGAAACCAAATCCGACATCGTAATAACCATTAGAACCCTTCATAGTTCTGGGCACCTCCCTAAACTGTCTGGTCAGGGGATTCCATAATAAAAAGTAAGGGGAAACCGTACCATTTTTCTTTGGGCTGAAAGGAGAAGGGACCATGCAACGATCCTCGTTGCCCACCTCAACACAGACCAAGCCATTACTGGAACCCACGATCCTAAAATTAATGGAGGGATCGATCAAAGGTGGCTTTTGAATTTCAAGCACCTGCATGGTGGGATGATCCACCAACACAATGCGCAAACTAACCCTGCGGTAACATCTGAGGAGAAGCAAAAGGTTGGATGACTGGTGTGGTGGAGGTGTTCTCGGGTAAAAGACAAAGACTTGATGAGATTTTTCCAATCTCTGCATACGCATTGAAATCGAATTAGGGATTTCATCGGAAGTCTTTTGAGAATGTTACATATGACATCGCAGGGAATAAAGAGTATGTTGTTGTGGTCGTCCATCACTTTCATGGTGTTCCCCACATTGGACAAGGAGAGTTCTGAAAGTTCTGATGGTGGGACTGAGGTTAAAGTAGGTAATATGGACTGGACATTAACGGGAAGTGTTTCGGCAAAACAATAAAATTTAAATGAAACCATTCTTTGCTCGTGTCAAAGTCGTAAGTTGTAACCACGGATTCTCAGCCGATCGGTTGATTTTCATCCAACTTCTGCTTCTAAAATAAGAAAGCATAATAGATAATTATTAGTATATGCGTTGAAAAAGATCCTGGCGGAATTTCAGTGTCGTATCTACCCTCACACGCCTTTCTTTTTCATTTATTTCTTACTTAATATACGATTTTTTTATTTAGAATTTGCATTCACATAAAGTTTTGAATTATTTTTAATAATATTATTATAAATGAAAATAATATTTAAATATTAATGCCATTCATTGAATTATATTTAATAATCATCATTCTTATTCATATTTCATGATTGTATTTGTGGACTCAAGAAAACTAAATTGAAAAAAAAGAAAGTATGATATCATGATCCTAAATAATGGGAGATTTATTTGTCAACTAGGTAAGTTGTACGATTTTTAAGCTTCTTTAAATTGAAAATTTAAAATACATATGAGAATGGGAAGATACGATAATAACCGTGTTGGAGATCGGGTGAATGTGAAATTGACTAACCGCTTCAAACGAAATCAATGGAGCCACACATGAGTCACTAATCTGGCAGCAATCTGTTTGATGGAAACCTTTTTCCACTAATCTAGCCTTATTACTTGTTTCATCTGGATTTTCTTTCGCTCTAAAAACCCATTTACACCCAACAATATATTTAGCTTCAGGTGAATGAACGTGCATGGGACCAATGTTTTATACTCATTAAAGCTTCAAATTCCTTTGCCAGGACTTTGAGTCTGTTATTAGGAGTTGTAAGGGCTTGAACATAAGCAGCAATTAGGGAAATAACTGTAAGATCTTCAGGATATGTGAGTTAGAACCCAACACTCAAGTTATAGCTGGCCTCTACAAGCACCAAAGGTTCAGCCCTTGTCATCTCAATCATGCGAAAGAGGCCATGAGCTGCATGTTTGGCCATTTTTCTATCATGAGGTCTCTACTTATGTCCTAAAATGGGCCACAAACAACAAACATGAGACTTAACCCAAACTTTTTATCATATAAGAGAAAAACGCTAATTTAAACAGGACTATGAAATCAAAAGAGAACAAAGCTAAGAGAGGCCTTCCTATTTGATGACTCTGCTGCCGATGAATGCCAAAACAATTGATACATTATTAGCTCTTAAGATTGTTGGCGACAACACCTAAATTGTCCAAAATTCAATGAGTCTTCTAACGTCATCTGTAATGCCCAAATCTTGTAGACAACAACACCTGCAGATAAGTGGTAAATCCAAGTCTTGTCCTATGGATAATGTCCTTAAAAGTTACTCCTCTGGTCCTTAATATAAATAAGATCTATTTAACTAATTTGATTAGATTAAGAAAGTTAGGTAAGTTAGTTAATTATAAGAAATGTGACATGTTTTTCCTAGAAACACCATAATCATATTTCTTAATACCCTCTCTCCCTTTTCTACTTGATTATGGTTGAGAGAGATATTTAGAGAAAATTGATAAATATGATAAATAGGTCTTATATTTAGAACCAAAACCAACTTAACAATTGGGTCCTATATTAAGAACCGGAGGAGTATTTGGCAACTAGGGACAAAGCAAGAGAGCCGCTAGGATTAAAGGGATCCTTCTTACAAAAACAGGATGAGCAAAATAATGAAAGATAAAAAAATGCATTTAGTAGCAATTAACTCATTGATTAATAGTCATGGATACAATTTAATGAGTAGTTTAAAGTTGTCGGTTGCGAGCATTGATAAGGCATGATGGTGATTGAAATGACATATTAATTAGATAGATATTTTGTATATAAATGCCTAATACTGTGTTTGACTAATGCTCAAGGGATAAGGAAAATTTGTTGGATTTATCTCCAGTGACCCGCTGTGCATACAAATTCACTTCTCATTTTAGCCCATTTAGTAGTCCAAAATTGGTTATTACTTGGACCTCTAGTCTCTACAATCCCAAGTAATGTGAGACTTCTTTTGACACACCCACACACAACATTCACAACAAAGATGAGATGGTGGAAGGGGATCCCAATGAGGGGAGGAAGGAAGAAAGTCAACCATAAGAGTCATATAAAATATTGGTTTGCAGAGGTAAAGAACAAGAATGATCAGAACTGGTTTGTATTGAAGGTTAGGATTCTGGTGCAGGAGAATCATTGAGATTGGAGACTGAAAATGACACTGGTTACATAAGAGAAGGAGCAATATCTCATTGCAATATTGGATGAGGTGGGGAACTTATTTGAGACAGTGGTTCAGCCACAGATTGTGTAGGATTAGAAGAAACTGATGATGCTAAAGTTGGAACGTTATCAAGTGGTCTTCTGATCAAATGGCATGGAAACTCTTTATAAGTGAAAGATTGTGGGTTCCATACAACTTGCAACCTTAAGCATCTGTGCAAGGTTGCAAGTAGTTTCAGTTGTTTTAGTTTTTGATTGGATTAATATTTACATTTTTTTTTTCATATGTTAGTATCTGAATTAAAATATTTTATAAATTTAAAGTGGATTCAGATACAATTTTTTACAATAAATTGAATTTGTATGATATCGTGATATTTTTGCACTTGTAAATTTTTTATTTTTTTAAAAAATTTTATTCCTTTCACTTTTAGACTTGGAGGAATTTGCATGATATTAATTGTTATGTGCATGTCAGTAATATTAAAATGAATCGATTTGATTCTTATCGATGATTAATTGTACAATTTAGTACATGTGTTGAATAGATTAAAAAGTGAAATATTTTTATGAAAATATTACTCCTATTTAAGATGTTTATTTAAAAAGAATGCTTGTTTAACATCTTATCATAGAATAACAGAGAACTCGAATTCAAAATAAATGACAATTTGACAATAAAATCTTGTTAATATTGGAAATTTTATGAAAAGTTTAAACTTTAAATTACTTTCATAATAATTGCATATTGTATTTAATCGAATTTAAAATTAATCTGTAATTGTTTTAATGTTTATCGATTTATTGACTATTAATATTGGCCAAAAAGTAAGCTTATTAAATTTATTGACATAGCTACTTTTTCAGTAAAAAAATATAAAGGCACTCACAAAATTATTACTCCTCTAGTCAATAATGTAAGACTCTTTTTATAATGTAATTACACTATGAAAGGGGTTTTATTATTTAGGATCTAAGGAGTATTATAGTATTAAATAATGAAAAAAAAAACTAAATGAACAAAAAGTTGTAAAATACTTTTTCATCATAATTGTGAATTTTTTGTCCAATCTGAATTGTTTACTATGAACACTTTTTATTTAATAATAATAATAATAATATTTATTACTTTTTATTTATTAATCCCTAATTTTCCGCCTCCAATGAAGTGCGGAGTCTTCCCATTCTCATCCTCGAGCACAATGGAGCAGATGGAAATGGATAGCAGCGCACCATTTCTTCCACAAGAAATAGTTAGAGACATTCTCATAAGGCTTCCGGTAAAGTCCTTGCTCCGATTTCAATGTGTATGCGAAGATTGGAAAATTCTCTTCAGATCCCCTTCTTTCATCGCAGACCACTTGCATCACTCTAGTCATCGAAACCCTTTTCTTCTTTTGAAATGTTTTATCGCGTGTGATTTCTATCACTATTGTTTGCTCGATGGCGAGATGGAAGTCCACAAACTTCATAAGATCCCTCTTGAGAATTCTAGGTTGACTGTCAGGAACCTCTATTCCAATCATGGTTTGCTCTGTCTTGAAATCGTTAATAAGTGTCATTCCCTTTTCTTGTATAATCCGGCGACTAGAGAAGTCAAACAAGTGTCCCGACGCCTTGAAAGATTTACGGGTACAGTGTTCGATGTAGGATTTGGGTTCAATCCAATTCTTAATGACCACAACATAGTGAGGCTCTTTGTTTCTGGGTATGATGAAATGGTTAATAAGGTGGAGGTGAATTCATTAAATATGGGATCATGGAAGGAGGTAGAGGTTGGGAACTTACGGGTTGTGAAACTTAAACATGGTGAAAGTTTTAGTGCTAATGGAGCTATCTTTTGGTTTGGGTATACAGTAAAGCATAAAGTATATAATGGGAAGAAGTGTGAAATTGCTGGAAGAGTCTGGATAGTTTCATTTGACGTGGCAAGGAAGCATCCACTTTGATACCAATGCCTGCTGAAATACGCTATAAAGATGGTGTTAGTTCTGCTGTGTATGAGTACAAGCTTGCCATTCTTTATCCCACTGCTATTGAAAACTCTGAAACTTCATCAATTGATTTGTGGGTGATGGAGGAAGGTACAGGTGCATCAGGGGAGAAATGGACTTGGACTAAGAAATATACTACCAGTCCTTTTCCGCGCCGATATCCATGGAAGTTATGTCCGCAAACTATTGGAGGAATAAAATGATCTGCAAAGTTCAATTGATGCCTGCAGCTGAAGGTAAGGTGAAGAATGATGAAACAAAAATTGTCATGTTCAATCTCGCTAGTAATGAATTCAAGAGCTATGCTATAGGCTTATGCGGCCATCATCAGTTCATATATAATAGTGATGATTGTGGATTAAGAGGTCTGCATAATACATTGATATTAATCATCCTGATATGGCTCACATAATCAGATGTTATGAACAATAAACATTCCAGCTCTAATATTATTTAGATGTCTAAAAAAATTTCATAAGTTGTTTTGTCAACTCTTGTAATCCTGTTATTTAAGCACTAGGTTGTCCATATTTTTATATATACTTGAAACTTGAAATTATGGTGGTAAAAAAAGCCTTTGCAACTTCTTTTAAGTAGTTTGAGTTGGTCTGGCCTTTGATTAGATTAGTATTTAAAGTGTTTTTTTCCCCCCTCCATATGTCTTCTTTAGAACACGAAATTATTAATATCACAATTAAATTTAATATATTTTATAATTAATTTTATTAATAAATCATTATTGTAAGCACAATTAATTATTATTTATTTCTATTAGACTATATTCTAATTAGAATATAAATATAATAAAAATTAGAATATAATTATACTATTCTAAAATTGATTCTAAAAAAATAGTAATTTAAGTTAATACTATTTTAATTAATATTATTTATATTAATAAATTAAATAAATTAGCTTGTATTAACTTGAATTAATATTCTTTCTTGGGACTCTTGACTTGTTTGTTCGATCAATATAGTCATCTAATTATGAATTAATTAATATTGATGTTTTATTACACTCTTTTTCACGACATGACTCATAGACATTACTTAGTTTCTTAAAAAAAAAAAAAAGAATCGTATGATATTAATTATTAAGTATTTGTTAGCAATATGAATCGATTAAATTGATATGAAATTATCAATGATTAATTGCACAATTTAGTACCTATTTAAATAAATTAAAAATTAAAATACCTTTATGCCAAATATTACTCCTATTCAAGATATTTTAAAAAAATGTTTAACATCTTATCAGTGAATAACAGAAATTGAATTAAAAATAAATGACATTTGTTATTAAAATCTTTTTAACATTGAAAATTTGACGAAAATTTTAGATTTTAAAGTAATTTCATAATAATTGCATATTGTATTTAATCAAATTTAGAATTCATCTGTAATTGTTTTAACGTTTATCAATTTATTGATTATTAATATTGGCCAAAAAGTAAATTTAATAAATTTATTAATACAACTACTTTTTCAATGAAAAGAATAGGATAAAATAAGCAAAACTTCCCTATACTTTTAGTTAGTTTTCAGATCACTTCCTTAACCTTTTAGAGTTTGAACTAAAGATCCTAATATTTTATATTTTGGTTATCAATCTTCATGCTATTAAAATTATTGTCAAAATTAACAATTGTTGTCTATTTTCTATTATATATGATATCATTTTGAAAAATAATATTTATCATTTGACATACAATTTTAAATATTATTATACTTAAAATAAAATAGTTAAAAGGCATTTACAATATTTATTTGACCATATCTTTTTTAAATTAAAAATTATAAAATACTTAAAAATTAAATTCTGAATGCCAAATATTATTTTCTAAATTATATAAAATATAATAAAAATAAAAAACTATGAGCTGTCAAAACTCTTTAACTTTAATGGTATTTTAATGGTAGGAGTGTTGATAATCAAAACATAAAAAATTAAGGTTCTTAATTTACCCTGTTAATGATTAGGGAGGTGATGTGCAATAGCGATAAAGTTTAAAATCGGAGTGAAAAATAGAAAAAGTTATAAAATAGTAAAATAGTTTTTTCATTATAATTCTGAATTGTTTACATTTTAATACTTTTTTATTTATTTACTACTTCTGATACTTATATATATAAGAGTTAATTTGACTTTCAATTTGGTTCTAACTATAATATCCTAATTCTCTTTGTCTCTAATATTTATATATATTTTTATAATATAATCCTTATATTAGTTGCCATGTTAAATATTCAATCAAATCGTATTCTCGAGCACCATGAAGCAGATGGAATTGGATGGCTGCACGCCATTTCTTCCCCAGGAAATCATTAGAGATATACTCGTACGGCTCCCGGGAAAGTCTTTACTCAGATTTCAAAGTGTGTGCAGGGATTGGAAAATTCTCTTCAGATCCCCTTCTTTCATCGCAGACCACTTGCATCACTCTACCCATCGAAACCCTTTTCTTCTTTTAAAATGTTTGATCGCATGTTATCTCTGTTACTATTGTTTGCTCAATGGCGAGATGGAAGTCCACGAACTTCATAAGATCCCACTCAAGAATTCCAAGCTGACTGTCAGGAACCTCTATTACCATCATGGGTTGCTCTGTCTTGAAGTCATTAATAAGTCTCATTCCCTTCTATTGTATAATCCGGCGACTAAAGAAGTCAAACAAGTGCTCCGACGCCTTAAATTGTTCAAGGATACGGATTACGAGGTAGGATTTGGGTTCGATCCAATTCTTAATGATTACAGGATAGTGAGACTTTTTGTTTCTTTGGATGATGAAATGGTTGAGAAGGTGGAGGTGTATTCATTAAGTATGGGGTCATGGAAGGAGGTAGAGGTTGGGAACCTGGGGGTTGTACGACGTTGATATGCTGAAAATTTTACTGCTAATGGAGCTATCTTTTGATTTGGATACACAGTAGAGTATAAAGTAGATAAGGGAAGAAGTGTGAAATTGTTGCTAGTGACTGGATAGTTTCATTTGACATGGCAATGGAAGTATCTACTTTGATTCCAATGCCTACTCAAATAAGCTATGAAGACGGTGTTAGTTTTGCTATGTATGAGCACAAGCTTGCTATACTTTATCCCACTGCTATGGAAACTCTGAAACTTCGTCAATTGATCTGTGGGTGATGGAGGAGGGTACAGGTGCATCAGGGGAGAAATGGACTTGGACTAAGAAATATACTACCAGTCCTTTTCAATGCCCATATCCATGGATTTTATGTCCGCAAACTATTTGCAGGAATAACATCATCTGCAAAGTTCAAGTGATGCCTGGAGCTGAAGGTATGAAGAATAATGAAACAAAAATTGTCATGTTCGATCTCACTAGTAATGAATTCAAGAGCTATACTATTGGCGTATGCGGCAAATGTCAGCTTATACTCAATTATGCAGAAAGCCTTGTACCACTTCGACAGCATCCACATTGAAGGGCTATGATACTTTTTGCATTGCAAAATTTACTGTCTACTCTTTTTTTTTGCCCCTCTTTTCAGGTGAGATGATCCATTGTAAATTTGCTCCTCCGGTCCTTAATATAGGATTCAATTATTGAGTTAGTTTTTGTCCTAAATGTAAGACCAATTTCTCATGTTTATCAATTTTCTCTAAATTATCCCTATGGATACTCCTTCAACCATAATCAAGTAGAAGAGGAAGAGGGAGTATTAAAAAAGATGATTATGTTATTTTAGGAAAAAAAATGTCACATTTCTTATAATTAACTAACTTACTTAACTTCTTTAATCTAATCAAATTAGTTAAATATGTCTTATATTAAGGATCGGAGGAGCACTTTGTTTCAAGACTTTTTTGAAAATAGACTTGGAACAATCTAGATCATTCTGTACTAAGGCTTGCTGTCCTCTTGGGATATTATGTACCAAACGTTTCTTGCTTTTTATTTCACTTGTGAGTTCTGGTTGTTCGTCTTTCTTCTAAAGATGGATATTTAATTTCGCTGTTTTGTGTGTGGCTTATCTGGTGCTTTTTGTCCAGGTAATATGCATGCATAATTGAGTAGTTATTCTATCTTGCAAGTGGATGTACTCCTCGAATTATTGGTGTATCAGAACAGTATCTGGTTTTTGGAATCTGGGCATGAAGTTTTCAGTCATCCATGTAATGATTTTTATGTGCTCGAGACATTGTCACTTCCTGTGTTTGTTTTCTATGAGCATTATTTGTTTACTTGCTGATTTTTCAATTTTATTTTCTGATCATCTACAATGATCTCAAACTAAAAAGTATATCAAAATTTTAAATTTTATGATATTGACGGTTACTCATTATCACGTGAACACTTGTCTAAAATGAAAACCCATCCTATCGTCTGTGTTGATTCTTGTGTTTCATTTTTGTATAGTTTCTTTTATCATTACATACTCTGTAAATTTAGAGTATGTTGATTATCTTATATTTTTCTGGACTTCTTTTTTTCTTGGAATTGAAAGTTTAAAAAAAAAAAAGCCTTGAAAGAAGAAAAGAAGACAGAAACTTAGGATAGATGATCAAGACACAAGGTCTGTAGGTAAATCAGCACATGAAAGATCCTCTCGGTACACTTGCCAGGTATCCCAGAGCATTATTCTGATATGTTCAATGAGTTATTTTGCAGGATGGAAATTTGGACTGTCTCACAAAACCAAGTTGAGAGGTTCAATTGAATCATCGTATGACGTCCCCTTTCTTGTAGTTACTTCTTCTGCTCAGTTGGAGATCTGTATGAATATCTTATATTTCCTGGTAAAGCAAGATTTAATGAAACGTTGTGCTGCCAAAATTCCTCGACATCAGATTTACTTCGTTTTCCTTATTAGTTAACTTGACAAGGTCATGTATTCTTAACATAAATTTTTTTCTCTCCTTATTCACAGTAATTATCATTATACTACATTCCGTTCTAATTATAAGAGCCAGTTGACTAATTTGAGGAGATTAAGGAAGTAAATTGAGTTAGTTATTTGTCCTAAATGGGTGTTATTTTTCCTAAAATATTCTTGCTAATCAAGTGTACTGACTAGAACTATCATTGTTAGAAAGGCTATTTTAGAAAAAATGTATAAATATGAGAGATAAAATAGATTGGGTTCTTATATTTAGAATAAAATAAAAGTCAAACAGGGTCTTATATTAAGGACCGGAGGTAGTATATTGTATCGTTTGTGTTTTTGGGGACACAGGGATGCGTTTTTGAGCCATCCATGTACCTTGGTGCAATGATCAATGGATACAATGTCACCAAAAATGTTCTATGAATGTCATATGTGGATACATGAAGAAATTGGGTTACTATGCTATTGAAGTATCGCTGCTCGGGATCTACAAAAAAAAAAAAAGAAGTCAGTGGCCATTTCCGTGGGAGATCAATGAAAAAGAAAATTAACAAGGAGTGCGTTTCATATTTTTAAGATAATATGATAGTACAGGATATTTTATTACCAAGCTGTTAGTTGAGATGGTAGGTGATTTTACTTTGTAAAAAAAAAAATTGTTTCATAGAAAACGCACGAGGATTTTCATTCTAATTCTAAAAATAAAATGAGATATAATTCAATTGCCCATGTCTGGCATGTGTTTAAAATCTTGCTGTCAATAATATTTATTTGATATAAAAGAAAAATAAGAGAAATATTTGAATAAATCATAAATGCTATTTGATATTGAAATTTCATTATTTGAAAGAAAAACATTTCATCATTTATTTTTAAGTTAACGATAAAAAAAATTAGTTTAAAATTAAACTGTAAGTACTTATTTAATTTTTATGTGCATAAAATTAACTAAATCTTAAAATTTGAATTGCTAACATACAAATTAATAAAATTAAAGAAATAAAATGAAATATACCTTAAGGAATTAAATAAACATTTTCACGAAAAGTTTATAAATTACATATTTCTATGCGCATTCATTCTTTTTCCCTAACAGAATTATAAAATCGTACTCAAAATAAAACTTGATTAGAGAAGATAATGGGAGAAAATGAAAATCATAGCAGATATATTCTTATAATGATATTAAATTAGATATCCAAATAATTAATAACAAAAATATCATAGATTACTGATAATAAATTATATGAAATTTATTTGATATTCATAATCTCTTAGTCGCGTATAATAGTTTAAAACACAATAATTATATAGATATATTTTTATGTTATTATCTTTTTAGTTAGATGTAATAAGTGCAAACAAAAAAATTAAAATCAACTTTAATTTAAGCTAATAAAAGCTACCTGTGAGGGAAGACAAAATTGGCGATAATCAGATGCCTTTTAGATTGTGTTATATCATGGAGAGATGTGATATTCCCTAATCCTACTCGCATGAGATTGCCTAATCTTATGTAGTAAATAATTACTCATACTAAATACTCTTTAATGGTTTTTTTCAATCCCAATCCCAATCCCGACTTTTTATTGTCAATGATTTGTAGTAAACGTAATTTATGATTCCTTAATCACATTCCATACTCATATTCTCGTTTTATTCCAAACTGATATTTCTTCTTCGATGGATTCCAGTCTGAAAATAATCCTATAAAACTCTTCAATCGCATGAACCTTACCACACATCGAACTAAAATGAAAGTTAGGATTGTAAAAGACTGAGAAGCATTATTGGAGGGAAAGAATGCCTTAATTAGAGCTAAATAAGTAATGAATATTTTAATCACTACAGTGCAAGAAAACAAACAATCATTGTATATTACAAAACTAATTGGAGAGGACAAAAAATCGTTATACAAGAAATATGCTATTGGAGTTTACAGATTGAAGGGATTGAAATTGATGCATTGGAAGACTTGAAGAAACAATTTGATTTTGATGCTGAAGTTGGGGTTCAACATTAGGATTGGTGATATCATGGATGCTTCTTCTTCTTCTCTTTTTGTTCCCTTTGTTGATTTGGTGGTCAAAGAACTTCTGAGCATGGCTAGCAATCTGAATTGGAGTCCTTGTCTTCACAACATTTTCAGAAATGTTCTTCCAATTTCCCTTCCCATATGTTTTCAATCCAATAAGAAATAACCTATAATTAGAAAACAAGAGAAAATATATTAGGACATTATTTATGTTAAAAAAAACAATATCAAAGAATTGAGAAATTTTCAATGCTTGCACACCTGTGTTCTTCCTCAGTCCATGACTTTCCCTTGTTGATATCAGTATGAACATTACTTGGTGCCCCTGAGTTAAACAAAGGTTGATGCACCAAGTGTTGCCTATTAAAGAGCGATGAAAATTCAAGGGATGCCTGTGGCAGCAACTGATCATGATGTGGTTGTGGATTATATCGGTGTATGGGACGAACTGAAGAAGCAATGTGATTTTGAGGAGTTGAATGTGCAAGAAAAGGATTAGATGATGATGAAAATTCTGGGAATATGGGCATTAGATTTGGTTGCAAGTGGACCATTTCGGGTTGCATGTAAGGGGTGGTCTGTGTGATATTTTGTTGCAGATTAAACTGCTGATTCAGTATTGGAGATGTCATTTGAACAGGAAAGCTTGAAGGAACTTGTGGTCGGTTTAATTCATTCATTGGATGGGGCTGATGATGAACTTGAACATTATGGGGAATTGATGAGGCGAATTGACAGGTTGGTAGTGACTGATATATTGAAGTAACAGTATCAGTTTGAGGAGCTGAACCAGAAATATGATCCATAGAGTTCAGCATCTCTAGTCTGCTATTATTGTATTGCTCAGCATTAATGGATACTTGAATTGGTGTATTTGTCACCATCTCTAGTCCTTGTCCTTGTAAGACTTGTCTGCTGCAAAAGAATAGCATATCATGAAAATATTAGTGGTTATATTATATACTTCCGTGTTGCTTATAATGTAAATGCTATTAAACAAATTTGAGTAGATTATAAAAGCTAAATAAATTATTTATTTCTAATAACAGTGATATAGTTTTCTTAAAATATTTCTGTATAACATTAGACTATACAATAGTTTATAAGTTAGATAAATTAGTTTGATGATTAAGAAAATAAATTAATTTGACAAATAATATTATATATATATATATATATATAAGAGGTTGAGTTAAGATCTTCCCACCTTTAGAATGGAAGGAATAATAATAAATGATATGGTACTAAGTAAACAAATAAATTAGAATTTCCAAGCATTTTACTTGCAAAGTTTGTTACCGGTTTTAAAAAAGCAAGAAGAGTCAAATTGACTCACCATATGATGTTGTAATTTTCTTTATTATTCCCATCATGTCACCTATATGAGCCCTCTTTAAGTTTTATTATAACAAAAAGCAATTATGATCATTAATATACCAATATAAAAGGATTAAATACATTTTTCTACCTCTACTGATTAAGCAATAAAAATTTGTAAAAGTATCAATTACATAAACATGTTGACTAGAAACCACTCTCATCTAGTTCTCAAATCAATAAAAAGTTTTTTCTTCTATTTATTATTTTCTTTTCGACAAATTCTTAGCAATATAACCAAATATATTCATAAAACAATTCACTCAATCAAAAACACTCAAAGAAAAACATGAGAAAAATTTTTAAAAACTTCAATTGAAAGTTGTCCATGTACGTACCTGTTGTGTTCTTCCGAAGTACGTGACATTTTCATTGGCGGCTCTGAGTTCAATATGATTTGATACTCCGAATAGCAGTTGGAGGGCCAAGTGTTTGAGCATGTGGAAGGTACTAAGGCCTGACTTGCTTCATTCTCTGGCACATCGGCGGCAGCCACGATGACGGTGGTGCCGTCCAGATGTTGCTCTTCTGGATGCCGGACATATACATGATGCTCCAGCACGTCGCCGGCAGTGATGGTTGTAGCGTCTAGCAGTTGCTCTTCAAGATGCCGAACATATGCATACCGTTTCAATGAGTTGAATTAAATAACAATATGATCATATGTTTCATAAATCTTAATCATAAGATATAAATTAAACAAATATAAATAACCACTTCAATATTTATGTAAAATATAATGAACGTGTATGGATATAATCGTTCTATGGCCCAAAATCTATCTATATATATATATATATATATTCACACACACGATGAAAATAATAATAACTCTCGGACCATAGCTTCAACACAAATAAAATATTATACCGAGAAAAACAAAAACATAATAATTCGTATAGTTTTTCCACAACAAAAAGTACGATGCCGTAAAATTATAAGAAGAAAATTATACAGTTTTAATATGCATCTAGAAAAGTTAAAGAACACCAAAAATGCATATTAATTAGGATTACCTATGAGAAGTGGATGAAAGTTAAATTCTTTGACTTCAAAAGTTTCCTTGTGGTTTGGCCAAAAAAAAAAAAACAAGTTTCCTTGTGGAGATCGCAAATTAAAGCTCCCTTAGTAGGAAATTTGCACAACTCTAATTAATCATTTATACCTATTTATAATGTTTAGGAGAGAAGGATACAAGTTAAAACAATGTTTAAGGAGAGGTGAATCTGATTCGTTTTTATCAACAATGAATAAATATATTTGATAAAATGTGAGACGGACTTAAATTTAAATTAAATTAAATTAAGTTAATAGCAGATAAAAGAATTAACAAATTTCACAGACTAACTAACCGCTCAACTTTTATTTGTATAATAATCTATTTTTACATATATTTTTACGTGCAAACTAAATGCAAGTCACACATTTTTCGGTTCTTATATAGAATTATTTAATCATGAGCATTTATTTAATTTAGCATTCATATAAAGATAAGTTTTTACAATTTAGAAAATCATATATATATATAAATAAGTTAAAAATATCTTTTACAAATATATGTTGTTGCGCCACAATCGGGATTTGGTCTCAATGATCATATTAGTCAAAGTCAGTTCATCAAGATGTTAAAACATCCGTTTCCAATTTTTTAAATTATCTAATTTCATTTGGTCAAAAAAAATTATCTAATTTCAAATAGATATAATACGCGGTTGGCAAAAGAAATGTTTTTGTGATATATATAATGAAACGATTCCGTAGAATAATTTTTGAAGACATAGTTTTAATTCACAAAAAAAAGAAGAAAAGAAATAGTTTTCAAAATAAAAAGCTAAAAAAATCTGCTTAAATTATTATTTTCCAAATATATCTAAAATGGTATAGTGGCGAGTGAAAGAATTATTTGCTTGAAAATATAACATTCTTTGACTCTCCTCTAATTTTTCAAATAACGAACTATCAAAAAGATATTCTGATTTTTTTTTTGTTTTGGTACAATTTTTCATTCTTCTAGAATACATGATGGAAAACATATTTTTCTATTTTTTCTGAATAAAAGACTGTTCTTAAAATGAAAAAAAAATCTAGTAGTCTCTTAAATTAAATTAAATTTCAAAAATAATAATTTTTAATTGAAGTGAATATCAAATTAAAATATTACCGAATCAACAAATTAACAAATCTGAAACGTCAAATATGTATTGACTTTTGTTTACTTAATCTTTGTATATATAATAAGTTTGAAGCCAAAAAAATATTTATATAAATAATCTATTTTTAGATACAAAATAAAAACATTCAGTGAAATTAAACTGTATTCAAAGTCAATATAATTTGAAGATTTATTTTTTGATTATTAGATTTATCAAAATTTACAAATATTTTCAATTTTTGCAAACATATTTGTATGTTTTGAGAGTGTATTACGTAAATAATCAAGTGAAAAACATATTTTTTTATTTTTGAATATAAAACTGTTCTTAATCACAAAATTAAATAGGCCCTTAATTTAAATTAAATTAAATTTAAAAATTATCAATTATCAATTAAGTTTTTAATCAAAGGTAATTTTAAATTAAATTGGTGGGGAATTAACAAATTAACAAATCTCATAAAACTTCACATATTTATTGACATTTGTTTACTTAATCTTTATATAAATAATCAGTTTGAAGGCAAAAAAATATTTATTTAAATAATCTAGTTTTAGATGGAAAATAAACACATTCAATGAAACGTTGTTCAAAGTCAATATAATTTAAAGATTTACTTTGTGATTATTAGGAATTAATTAAAATTTGCAAATATTTTTAATTTTTACAAACATCTTTGTTTTGAGAATGTATTATATAATTTCTTTTCCTGAGACATAAAGAAAGAGTATGTTACTTCGGGACCTGTTTGGTTTGAGAGAAATAGGAAAAAAATGTCAATAGCTCAATCCATGATCTTAATAAGGCCACCCGTGTTATAGTATTGAAGTTCAACAAATAACACCTGCAGAAATAAAAAATAAGGATGCAAAAAGAATTATGAGTGATCTCTTAATTCTCAAAACAATCACAGAATCACCCAGACTATAATAACCCACCTTTTAATGGCCGTCTTGTGAGTTTTCTTACGGTGTTAATAACATAAGTTTGTTGCAAAATCACCCGTGTTATAGTACAATATACTGTGTATAAAAACAATCTCGGAACCCACATTATCGAAATCCAAAATTACAACATCACTTTATGCTTAATAAATGAAAATGTAAAATATTGAATTATACACTCAGCTATACTAATAGTCTAATACTAAGAAACTATATATTTTCATATTTTCAATAAAAAATTACATAATAAAATATGAAATTAAATTTTTGCTTTTATTTTTTTAATTAGAGAATGCTAATTCAGGATATTTCCCCTTTCTGGGGATATAACAAATATACTTTATCTGCATAATCAGCAATCTGACAAGCAAGGAACATCACTATATATATGATGCAAACATCATTTTTTCTATGCAACCATATATTGCATATAAAATTACAAATTTTAAACCCTGTGTGATTGCTCCTCATCATCAGTTATCAAAATTCTCAATGACCATTTTTCAGAATTGAATATTTGCATCACTATATCTGATTTAAGCCCCGACACAGAACGTTCAATTCGGATCTATTGAAGAAAATAATATTTTCGTTTCATACTCTATGATTCCTTAATCACATTCCATAGTTTTGTTTTATTCCAAACTAATATTTCTTCTTTGATGGATTCTAGTCTGAAGATAATCCTATAAAACTTATCAATATTTTGCTCACTACAATGCAAGAAAACAAAGAATCAATGTATACTACAAAATTAGTTGAAGAAAAACAATCTTTACACAAGAAATCTGCTGTTCGGGTTTACAAATTGAAGAGAGTGAACAACATTTGGGGGATTCTGTGGGTTGTAATGAGATTGATTCATTGGAAAACTTGAAGGAACAAATTGATTTTGATGCTGACATTGGGTTGGAACATCGGGATTGGTGATATCATGGATGCTTCTTCTTCTTCTCTTTTTGTTCCCCTTGTTGATTTGGTGATTAAAGAACTTCTGAGCATGGCTGGCAATCTGAACTGGAGTCCTTGTCTTCACAACATTTTCAGAAATGTTCTTCCAATTTCCCTTCCCATATGTTTGCAATCCAATCAGAAATAACCTATAATTAGAAAACAAAAGAAAATATATCAGGACCTTTATGATTAAAAAAGACAATATCAAATAATCGAGAAATTTTCAATGCTTACACACACCTGTGTTCTTCCTCAGTCCATGACTTTCCCTTGTGGCTATCAGTGTGAACATTACTTGGTGTCCCTGAGTTAGACAAAGGTTGGTTGACCAAGTGTTGCCTATTACAGAGCGAGGAAAATTCAAGGGATGCATTTGGCAGCAACGGATCATGATGATGTGGTTGTGGATTATATTGGTGTATGGGACGGACTGAAGAAGCAATGTGATTTTGAGGAGTTGAATGTGCATGAAAGGAATTAGATGATGATGAGAATTTGGGCACATGGGCATCAGATTTGGTTGCAGGTGGACCATTTGGTTTGCATGCAAAGGGAGGGACTGTGTGATACTTTGTTGCTGGTTAAACTGCTGACTTATTGTTGGAGAGGATGTCATTTGAACAGGAAAGCTTGAAGGAACTTGTGGCTGATGATGAACTTGAAAATTATGAGGAATTGATGAGGTGAATTGGTGTGTTGGTAGTGACTGATTCAGTGGAATATTTGAAGGATTTTGTTCGTCAAATTGATGCAATGAAATATGATCCGTAGAGTTAGTTTGGTGATTATTGTATTGCTCAGCATTGCTAGATACTTGAATCGGTGTATTTGACACCATCTCTGGTCCTTGTAAGACTTTTCTGTCACAAAAGGAAAAACACATTATGAAAATATTAGTGATTATATTATATACTTTCATGATGCTCATAATGCAAGTGCTATTGAACGAATTTGGGTTGATTATGAAAACTAAGTAAATTATTTATTTATAATACAATTTTCTACCTCCACTAATTAAGGAATAATAGTTGTAAAAGTAGCAATTAAATAAACATGTTGACTAGAAACCACTCTCATCTAGTTCCTAAATCAATAAAAAGTTTTTTCTCCTATTTGTTATTTTCTTTTCACCAACAGCCATATAACCAAATATATTCATAAAGCCATTCACTCAATCAGAAACACTCAAAAGAAAAACATGAGAAAAATTTAAAAAAAATTCAATTGAAAGTTTTCCAAGTACGTACCGTTGTGTTCTTCCAAAGTACGTGGCATTTTCATGGGTGGCTCTGAGTTCAATATGATTTGATACTCCGAATAGCAGTTGGAGGGCCAAGTGTTTGAGCATGTGGACGGTACTAAGGCCTGACTTGCTCATTCTCTGGCACATCGGCGGCAGCGGCGATGACAGTGGTGGCGTCTAGCTGTTGCTCTTCTGGATGCCGGACATATGCATCATTCTCCAGCACATCATCACCGGCGGCAGTTGCAGCGTCTAGCAGTTGCTCTTCAAGATGCCGAACATATGCATCATTCGCCGGCACATCATCGACATCCGTCGTGATGTCTAATAGTTGCTCTTCCAGATGTCGGAAAAAACATCATTCTCCAGCACGTTGGCGGTCGCGACAGGATGTTGGTCACATAGTCATCAGTGGCCTCTATTAGTAGTGGTTGCTCTTCAAGGTACTGGGCATATGCCTCATCATTCTCCAACACGTTGACGGCGGCAGCATGTTGCTCCTCAAGATGCCGGACATACGCTTCATCATTCTCCGGCACTCATCAGCATTGTAAGTAGCAGTTCTCCTTCAAAAGTGCATCAACGATACCATCAATATCCAGCTCCATTGGCATATTATTGTCTTGAGCCTGTAAGCACATCAATTTCAAGTTCATATTAATCAAGATCTTATGATATATAATTACACTTTAATAGTACTTTTTTTTTTCTATATAGACGAGTTTTTTTTTACATTTGAAAACAATATTTCTAACCATTTATATATTTATACTATTTTTACACATATATTCTAGTAAGTTCTAGAAATGATATCATTCTACTAATGAAATAATTTGAAAAGTAATTTTCATAACTGTTTTGTTAACATAATTAAAAGTAATATTATTTTTTCTCCTCACCCCAGAAGACCCTTTTCCCTACCTTGATCCTATTTTGCCGACTTGGATCAGTGTTCTAACGTATTTCGCCAAAACCTATACCTAGTTTTCATCTCCAGTAATGTTCAAGTTTTACGTTTGAAAAGATTGAAAAATATGAGACACACACACGCAACAGCATGGCAATGAGTTCAATCAAATAACAAGATGATCATATGGTTCATAAATGCTATTAATGAGATATAAATTAAACAAATAAACATAGCCAGTTCAATACTTATGTAAAATATAATGAACATATTAGATGTAAACATTTTGCCCAAGATATAGATATAGACGATGAAAAAAAATAACTATCGGATCATAGCTTCAACACAAATAAATATTGTACCCAAAAATACAAAAACATAATATTTCAGAGTTTTTCCACAACAAAAGGTGCGATGCGACAAAAGTTTAACAAGAAAATTATACGTAGTTTTAATATGCATCTGGAAAGTTAAGAACACCAAAAATGTGCATCAATTAGGATTACCTATGAGAAGTGGATGAAAGTTGAATTCTTTGACTTCAAGATTTTCCTTGCGGAGATCACAAGCTTTCTTGGTAGGAAGTTTTGCACACTCTAATTGATCACTGATGCCTATTTATAATGTTTAGGAGAGAAGCATACAAGTCAAAGCCATTTTTAGTAGGAGAGGTGAATCTGATTCGTTTTTTATCAATAATGAGTAAGTATATTTAAGAAAATGCAGACGGACTTAAATTTAAATTAAATTAATTGTAGATAAACAATTAACAAATTTCACACATTGATTAACCATTGTTTTCTCACTTTTTATTTATATAATAATCTATTTTTACATATATTTTTACGTGCAAACTAAATGCAAGTCACGCATTTTTCGGTTCATAGATAGAATTATTTAATCTTGAGCATTTATTTAATTTAGCATTCACATAAAGATAAGTTCTTTCAATTTAGAAAATCAATATATGTATATATATAAATAAGTTAAAATGTCTCCTACAAATATATGTTGTTGCGCCACAATCGGGATTTGGTCTCAACGATCATATTAGTCAATAGTCAGTTCCTCATGATGTTAAAACATCGGTTTCCAAATTCTGAAATTATCTAATTTCATTTGGTCAAAACAAATTATCTAATTTCAAATAGATATAATACGCGGTTTGCAAAAGAAACGTTTTGTGTGTTATAAGCACCAATTCCGTACAATAATTTTTTAATAAGGGTTTTAATTTCACCAAAAAAAAAGAAATAGTTTTAATAATAAGAGGTTAAAAATATGTGTTGAATTTTGCTCCAAAAAAAAAGTTTGAATTATTATTTTGAAAAATATATCTAAAATGATATAGTGGTGACCAGAGAGTGAAGAATAATTTGCTTGAAAATATAACATTCTTCGACTGTTCTCTAATTTTTTAAATAACAAAATATCAAAATATATTCTGATTTTTTTTGTTTTTCAGTACAATTTTTTATTCTTCGAGAACACATAATGAAAACATATTTTATCTTTTTTAAATAAAAAACTGTTCTTACCACAAAAAAAAATCTAATTAATAAGCCCTTAGTTTAAATTAATTAAATTTTAAAAAATAATCAATTTTCAATCTAATTTTTTTAATTTAAGGGGATTTTAAATTAAACTATTAGAAATTAAAAAATTAACAAATTCACAAAACTTCAAATATTTATTGACTTTTGTTTACTTGATCTTGTATATATAATAAGTTTGAAGCCAAAGAAAAATCCATATAAAGAATCTGGTTTTAGATACAAAATAAACACATTCAGTGAGATTAAATTTGTTCAAAGTCAATATAATCTAAAGATTTGGTTCGAGGTTGTTAGGTTTATTAAAATTCTCAAATATTTTTAATTGTTACAAATATCTTTGTATGTTTTGAGAGTGTATTATATAAATAATCTAATGAAAAACTTATTTTTCTATTTTTTGAATAAAAATGTTCTTAAATCACAAAATCCAATAGGCCCTTAATTTAAATTAAATTAAATTTCAAAAAATAATCAATTTTCAATATTAATTTTTTAATCGAAGGGAATTTTAAATTAAAATATTGGCGAGTTAACAAATTAACAAATCTCCAAAAACTTCACATATTTATTGACTTTTGTTTAATTAATCTTTATATGCATGATCAGTTTGAAGCCGAAAAAATATTTATATAAATAACCTAGTTTTGGATACAAAAGAAACACATTCAATGAAACACTATTCAATGTCAATATAATTTAAAGATTTACTTTGTGATTATTAGGCTCATTAAAGTTTGCAAATATTTTCAAATTTTACAAACATCTTTGTTTGTTTTGAGAATGCATTATATAATTTCTTTTCTTGAGACATAAAGCAAGAGTATATTACTCTAGGACCTGTTTGGTACGAGAGAAATGGAGAGAATTTTTAATGAGCTTAATCCATGGGGCTTAACAAGCCACCCGTCTTATGTTATTGAAATTCAGCCAGTAACACCTGCAAAAAAAAAAATCAAGGATACAAAAAGAATAATGAGTGATTTCTCAATTCTCAAAACAATCCAAGTACAATAGCCTATGTTCTAAGGACTGTCTTGTGAGTTTTCTTACAGAGTTAACATAAATTTTTTGCAAATTTTCAGTTATAAATTTAAGAAGTTCAATTATAAATGTTAGAATATTAGAATTTGGAAATCAACTTGTAAATAAATCTTTTAAATTTTAAAAAATGTGATAATTTGAATACAATGAAGTAAATTTTCTCAAATTTATTTGATGAGCTTTGAAAGTCAGGTAAATGTGGATAAAATCATCAATCAATTGTCCAGCATATGTAGTCTAAAATTTTAAACAGTTTTATTATATATTTATGGTAATATGTAAAACGACATTTAAAGGCCCTCTAAAAAATGATGACAATTAAAATTTTGAAATGATAAAATACTAAATATTAAAAAAAATCATAGTCCTTAGTTAGGATTACAATTTTCCTCAGTTAAATTTGTTTGCACCCATCTTTTATATCTGTAATACACACTTTCCAGTGCTCAATTTTTTAATTTTTTTAATAGTATTATTAAATGTTTTTAGTATTGAAGAATAAAAATAATTATTCAAAATATTAAAAACAAATACTGAAGAATTTCAAAATGAGTGCTGAAAAATTAGAAAAGAATTGATTATTAAATACTTTAAGTATTGCAAATAAAAGAGATAATATAAAGACATAAAAAATTAAAAATTGAGTGCCGAAAAAAAATTAACTTAAAAAGCATTTTTAATTTCAGTAAAATGACTTCGTTTTACAAAACGCTGTCGGTTTGGTTCCATGGTCTTCCCCAATCCAGTTCCCTTTCACTTCACGGCTTGGCCTTTCCTCGATCCGTTGTTCTTCCCGGTTGAGGACCATGGCACAGATGGATGGCGACAACCTAGTTCTTCCCGAAGATATCATGACCAACATTCTCACACGGCTTCCGGTAAAATCTCTAATCCGATTTCAATGTGTGTGCAAACGATGGAAAAATCTCTTCAAAACCCCATCTTTCATCGCTGAACACCTCCACCACTCCTCTCGTCAAAACCCTTCGCTTCTCTTTGAAGATTTTGGCAAATCTGATCCTTTTTGCATGTGTTTGCTCAATCGTGAGATGCAAGTCCTTGAAGTTTCGAACGATCCTTTTATTGATTTTATGGGGCTGTGGGTTTGTACCTTCGATTCCTGCAATGGCTTACTCTGTGTAGGAGTCGCTAGTTTTTCTAGATCTCTTTCCCTTTTATTGTGGAATCCAGCTACTAGAAAGTTGAGTCGGGTGCCTACATCTGTTAGTTATTTTGAAGATGAGGAATTCTTTGTAGGATTTGGGTTTAGTCCATCGGTTGATGATTACAAGATAGTGAAAATTCATGTTCCTGGAAATACTGGTCGGGTTAATCAGGTGGAAGTTTATTCATTAACCACAGGATCGTGGAAGGAAGTGGAATTTGGGAACTTAAATGGTGTAGCTATGACCTCTAATGGTTTCTCTTATAATGGAGCTATCTTTTGGATTGGGTCAAAGCTAGGTGTGGAGGAGGATGAAGATGATATTGATTTGATAGTGTCATTTGATATAGCTATGGAAGTGTTTATATTGATACCATTGCCTTCTTCACCCTTTTCAGTTACAAATACCCCATATCCCAGATATCTTGCTGTATATGACAACAAGCTTGCTCTGCTTTCTCACACTTTGAGTGAAGACTTCAAATCGTCCTTGATTCATTTGTGGCTGATGGAGGAGGGTACTTGTGCATCTAGAGAGAGGTGGATTTGGACTAAGAAATATACTAGCTGCCCTTATTTAGGCTGTTTGTTAGTTCCAGTGACTATTTGGAAGGATGAAATTGTCTGCAACGTTTCTACATTGTCCGGACCCCTTGATAATATTGAAGATGATCAACAAAAAATTGTTTTTTTCAATCTCACGACCAATGAATTTAAGACGTTTCATATCCGCAAATCTGTCATGGGTTATGGTATTTTCAATTATGTAGAAAGTCTTGTATCAGTTGGGAACATTCATACTGAATAGCTCTGGTCCTAAATGTTCATTATTATCATTTTTACTTTGTTGAAGTACTTATGGTCGAAATGAACCTATAAGAGTTTAGTTCGTTGTGTAACTATTAGGCTTGTTGTGATTCAGGTATTTTATCAAAAATAATGAATGCAGATATGCAATAACATATGCTTGTAGCTTTATCTGAATTATCTATATGGTATCAGGTCATTCAATTTTCTCTCAAAGATATATATTTTAGTTGTTGGTCTGTGGACTATTTGGGACCTTCTTATCAGGGTAATGTAACATCATAAGACCTTAAAAGAGAGTAACATGAACGGCCAAAGACTCCTAGGAAGTGCATATTCATGTGGAATATTCACAAACTTGGTCAAAGGCATCATTGTTGATGTAAATGGAAGTTAATCAGTTAGTGATGTAAATGGCTGTGAATTTTTTCCAGTCCAATCAGTTTTCAATATATGTTTTGAAGGTGATAAAAGTGGAAAAGCTTCAAATTTGAGTTTCATGGGCTAACAACCAGCTGAACTTAGTAAAATCATCAACAAGTATGTTAGAGTATTGAGATCCACCTATATGTGCGCGCGCGCGGGGTCGCTGAAGTAAATGATAAAAATATAAGCTTTAATGGCCTTTTGAGTACACTGTGGTTATTGGATTTTCAGTGACATGACGCTGAAAATGATATTAGGATCCTTATTGGAATGTGACATATTATAAATTTTCAATATGTTCTGAACAGTTGAAAGTGAGGCAACTCCCAGTCTCTGATGCAACCAAGCAAGTTTTTGGTTATCTCAGACTAGGGGTGTTATGAATCACCTAAAAGTATTTTTTAGAAGTATTTTTTTTTGTAAAACGAGACAAATTTCTCTATACATTTATTTTGTATATCTTAAAAACACTTTTAAAATTATGGTTTTGATGATTTACCTATTTAAGAGGAAAATTACAAGTCTTTGATGCGAAAAACAAATGTGCAGCAGTGCTGGCGAACAATTTAATTAATTTTATGGTTTTCTTCGTTCGAAGTCAATTTTTTTTATAATTTTATTATTTTTCCTACTTCTTACTTGAAATTGCTAATTAATTATTTTATTAGTTTTTTTTTCTTCCTTTTGGCGGAATGGGAACCTACTTTTCACCACTTCAGATTTATAGGGAAGATCATGGGCCATCCCTTAGGAAGTATTTTCGGCCTATCAATATGATCATGGTTCATGGGTCTTCACAAATAGTTAAAACAAAAGCAAAATCTGTATAATTTACTTCCATTTTAAGTGGGTTTCTTATAATTACCTTGTTTTAATTGGGTTTTATTGTTTGATCATGGATATATATATATATATTTTTTTTGCCAACAGAAATGCACGATATTATAACCATGTGAAATAGAATCGAAGAGATTTTATGTAGCCCATGAAATTCTTTGAATTAAAATTATTAGTTTTTACTTTTTATACACAAGGATGTATGTTTAGAATGAATCAAACTAAGGAACAATTGGAATAAAGTAATTATGGGAATCTAATTTAAAATTGAGATAAACTATGAGAATTGCAAATTAATTTTTAAAGAATAGTAACAGAATACAATTTTTGAAAAAGGGTATTAAAAAGAGGAATAATAGACACAAATATTTAGTTAAAAAAAAGTTAAATGTCATGCTTCATTTTGTTTTTGCACTAAGCTCATGCCACTTTAGTTGTATTTGATTGGATGTAAGCTATGCTAGTGGCTTGACACGAATTTTATTCTCGTCTGTTAATTTTTAATTCATTTTTTCAGTTTTTTTAATAAATAATTGATATAAGAAGTCATCATTTAAAAATCAAACTAAAAACCTTTTATAAAATAAAAAGCCTATTTTTATGTTAGTGATTTTGGTTTAACGCAAAAGGGGAATTGTTGCAATTGGTTTTTCATTTTGTTATTTGTGTTTTCTTTCAGTTGCACCAGATCGACCTTTATTTATTTATTTATTTGAGTTTTGTTTAAATAACTTATTATAATGGGCAAGCATTTCAAGTGGTAATAATTTTATTTGCTTCAATAAAATTGGCTGTTGATAAATAAATAAAAAAGTAAATTTTTCCCAAAAAAAAAAAAAACACGACGCAGAGTCTTTTACTTCTTTTTGAATAAACCTGAAAACTTCAGTAGAACTAACAACAAAAAACAGTCTTTTACCTCTGCAACCGTTTCCTGTAAACCATAGCGCCTTCGTTGGTCGCGAAGGCTTTTCTCTGGAAAACAGGTTCTTCTCAATTGAGCACTATGAAGAAGGAAGTGGACGGCGACCCTCCAGTTCTTCCTGAAAAAATCATCAGAAACATTCTCAAACGACTTCCAGTAAAATCCCTAGTCCGATTTCAATGTGTGTGCCGACATTGGAGAAATCTCTTCAAGACCGCAGCTTTCATCGCAGACCACCTGCACCACTCAAATCATCAAAACCCTTATCTCCTTTTCCAACGGGATGGCTGGGATGATCCTTCGAACTTGTATTGGCTTGATTCCGAGATGCAAGTTCGGGATTTTCAGAACCCTCCTTTGCTCGATTACTTGAAGCGTGGTAAGATCGTTGGTTCTAGCAATGGCTTGCTCTGTGTTGAAATCAACAAGCATGATGTGTCTCCTCATTTCCTTTTAGTGTGGAATCCAGCGATTAGAGAGGTTAGACTGGTGCCCGAAACTAATTTTCATGAGGATTATTATCTCTATTCTGTAGCATTTGGGTTCAGTCCAGTTATTAATGATTACAAGATAGTGATATTGTATGTTAATGAGTATTATACTGAGCTTTCTGCCGTGAAGGTGTATTCTTTAAGCTCAGGGTCATGGAAGGAAGTAAAATTTAGGGTCAATCACAGTACATGTCTTCATTCTCATTGTGTCACTGTTAATGGTGTTATGTTTTGGTTGGGTTCAAAGCGGGTTGGGGAGGATCCAGATGATAATGAGGGTCTGATTGTTTCACTTGACCTAGCAACCGAAGCGTTTAGAGTGATCCCCATACCTGAGCATGACTTTTTTTCAACGCTTGCTGTGTATGAGGAAAAACTTGCAATGGTTTCTGGCATCAGAAGCACAGGGCATTCTGTTATCCATCTGTGGGTAATGGAGCAGGGTGTAGTAGCATCTGGGGAGAGATGGAATTGGACTAAGAAATATACCAGCAGCCCTTATCCATGCAAGTTATATCCCAGGACTATTTGGAGAAATGTAATTGTCTGCACGGATGACATGGAGGACGAATCCACCGCTGTTCTCTTCAATCTCACTACTAAAAGAATCAAGAAGCTGGCCATTAGCAAATGTGACGATGGTCATGATATTTTCAATTATGCTGAAAGTCTCGTACCAGTTGGAGGAATGAAATCATTTGCAAATTTTCTGTAGGGTCTGTAGTCATTCATGATATTGAATGCAACGTGTACAGTGATTTAGCAAAAGCTATTCTATCTCTGTTCAATCTCACAACTCATGAACTCGAGATGTTTGCTTCCCAGACCTTTTAATCTTTATTACTTGGCTTAAGCACTTTTGGAAGTAGAGAAGAACCATATCAAGTTATATTATTCTGTGCCTTGTCAAGTTTGAAGACCTTTTGAGATGTTATCTAGGATGATGAATTTAGATATTTTAGTAACAGATGTTTGTAGCCGTGTTTGACATATCTGTAAAATTAGTTTCTTCTGTTTACTTTCCGAGACGGCTATATAGACTACTTGTTGCTTGTGCGTGGATTATTTGTGAGTTGTGGCCTATTGCCGAGGTAAAATACATATATCTTATGAGAGGGGGAAAAGTGGAGCAAGAGCCAAGAGGGCTTGTTTGCGTTAAGAGGGTGTTTGGTGTTTGGCAAGCTTTAATGCTCTGCATGATAGGAAGAAAAGTTGAGAGGAAAAAAATGAAGGAGAGAAAATAAAGAGAAAAAAACTAGAAGAAAGATATCATCATCCTTCTTATTTAGATAGATGAAAGAAAATAGAAAAGAGAAAGATTAGTGAATATCTAAATAATGAAATGTCTTTATCAAAATAGATATTTGAAATTAAATTAAATTAAATATTGTAATAGAAAAGTTATACTAATATTAGCATCGTCAAATAATTTAAAATCAAGATATTTGATTTTTATTTTTTTTTCATATTATTATGTTTTAAAACCAAATTATTTAATAAAAACATTGTTTTAAGATAAAAAAAATAAAGTGAATAACTTTTTAAATATAATAAAAAAAATAAATATGAAGAGGAAGAGAGAGGAAGGGTAATCATGAAAATCTTGTTTTCTTTTCTAAATCTCTCCGTATGTGGAGAGAAAATAAGGCATGAGACCCATCTTTTTTTTTTTTTTTTTCTTCCTCCTATATTTTTTTTCCTATCCAAGCAAAAGAAAATTTGTTTCCTTCCATGTTTCTTTTCTAGTTTTCTTTTCTTCTTTATTTTCTCTCAATCCAAGTAAGGAATAAAAGTGCTTTTCAAAAACATTTTTTTATAAAACGAAACAAACTCTTCTATATATTTATTTCGTAAATCGTAAAAGTACTTTTCAAATCATAATTTAGTTTCTATTCAAACACTTTCTAAGTTGAAACAAAATTCTGATACATATTTAACTTACATTTTGTAAACCAAATTATTTGTGAGTTGCTTGCTTCTTTCCTATCACTTATGCTTGTTCTTGGAAGTTTTTCCACGCCTTGTTCAAGAAGAGATTTCTTTTATTGAAAAAATAGACGTTTTGTATCACCAAAAAAAAAAAAATAGACGTTTTGACGAAATGTGGTAAAATTTAGTAAAAAGATAAAAGGATGAGAGTGATGACTCTTCATTTTGCCCGGGAATACTGAAAGAAGTTTCTGCAAGTATTCTCCATTAGATAAGGGGCTCGTTGATTAACATCTTTGTTCTGTTGTGGGGGGTGGGGGGGGGGGGGGGGGATTGATGCATGATCTTACTAGCTTTGCATGAGCTTACTAGCTTTGCATGAGCCCCAAGCGTTTCCCGGGGAGATCAACGATCGGCACGAGTTGAACAATTTCTCACGGATTCATATAATTTAATGGAAAAAACAAGAGAAAATTATAATTAAATCCAAAAAAAATAATCATTAAAAAGTTTTAATAATAATCTTAACAGACTATAATAACAAGTTTTATATTAAAAATGATAACTTCTAAGATTTATTTTTTTAATTTTTTTTTGGGGTTTTATTATAATTCTTCCAGAAAAACAACGGTTTTATTTTTCAAAAGTGTATTTATATAAATCGAGTTTTTTTCAACTATTCCTCCGGTCCTTAATATAGGATCTAATTATTGAGTTGGTTTTTATCCTAGATATAAGACTCATTTTTCATATTTATTAATTTTCTCTAAATTACTCTTGAGAATACTCTCTCAACTATAATCAAGTAGAAGAGGGAGATAGGATATTAAAAAAATAATTATGGTGGTTTAGAAAAATGTATCACATTTTTATAATTAACTAACTTATCTAACTTCTTTAATTTAATCAAATTAGTTAAATAGGTTTTTTTATTAAAGATATAAGATCACTTGACACAGTAACATATCTCTGCCTACCGAGATACTCTGAATTTGCTTTATAGACGACTCTGCAGACTTGCCATCTGAAATATCTTGAGGATATCAAGCGTATCAGGAGGCAGACTGATAAGACAGAGAAATGACATGAAATTGCGAAATACCTTAGCAGGTTCCAAGACTCCTTGCGAAGCACGCCATAGCTAAATCCTTGGTTAATGGCGGAATGGTCAGAACAGGAAACCATTTAAAATGTGAGAAACAGTCCTGTTCAAGGTTCCAGTCTGCCCCTTTCGTCGGACTACGGCACAGAAGCACAGAAATTATAATGAAATGGCTTCTGATGTATATTTTACGTGCTGTGCAAGCGACTTGGCTCTGGCATTTGGCAGACGAAAATGAATCCACAATGTACAAACCCACGATCCGCATCAAGTTTATCAGAAAGGATAATAAAGGTAATGGTGTTGTCACATCATGATTACTTTTTTTCTCCGGAGCAAAATCTGCTAATGCGTCCAACTTCCACATATGAGAGATCAACTTTCTGCATATAGAATTTAATAATGGAGCGGCCGAATGGAAACACAATGCTATGTGGAAGACACAATCGGAGAGTTCGGTGCTCGGATGAAAGCAAAATGAATTATAATATCAATTACAGGTGAACAGTCTTTAATGCATAAATAAAGCAAGCAAAAATACAATTAGTATATTTAGAACATTTCAAACTAATAAAGGATGTTGTGACCAAATATATTTAAATAGTAGCTTTTGTCAGTTATCAGTACAGAAAAAAGGTTAAGCTAAGCCTTGCATAGCATTATAGCTTATGAATACGGACGAGGCTCGCTGGGGGAGTATAGGTTCCCGTGATTGTCTAGCTCTAATGTTAAAGTCTCAGTACCACGCTGCGACTTTTGCTCTGCCCTGAAACATTGCACGAAAGCGGATGATATTTTAATGAAGTGTCACATGTGACTTGGCCGGATGACACCAAGCCCTACTAATCTATTAGTCCGTAAACCACGTTCCCATGTAAACAAATATAAAAGTTAGTAATGCGTTGTGAAATGCACTTGTGACGGGGGAGGCTGGACGAAACCTCCATTGACTTAGAAGGCTTTCCTTGGAGAGATCTGTTCTTCCCCGGCCATGACTATGAAGCAGGTAGCAATGGATGACCAAATGCCATATCTTCCAAAAGAAATCATTCAAAACATTCTTGCGCGGCTTCCTGCAAGGTTCCTAATCCGATTTCTGTGCGTGTGCAAGCAGTGGAAAAATCTCATCAAGTCCCCTTCCTTCAGCTCCGACCACCTCCTCCACTCCTCTCATCAAAATCCGTGTCTCCTCTTCCTAATGAGAGGCGGCGATGATGCTTTGAACTGGCATTTGCTTGATTCTGAGATGCAAGTCCATCGAGTTCAGAACCATCCTTTGATTGATTATTTAAAGTGTGGTTGGGTCGTTGGTTCCAGTAATGGCCTCCTGTGCGTTAGAATCCGTAAGGATGGTATGTCTCATGACTCCCTTTTATTGTGCAATCCGACTATTAGGGAGGTCAGACAGTTGCCTAGAGCTACTGATGCTTTTCCACATCAGAATTTACATGTCGGATTTGGGTTTAGTCCAATTGTTAATGATTACAAGATAGTGAGAATTTATGTTGATATTCCGTTTGATGATATGATTGATAAAGTGTTAGTCTATTCATTAAGGACAGAGTCATGGAAGGAAATAGAACTGGGGATCTTAGTTGGTGTAAGTCTTAGCTCTCATGGTTTCACAGCTAATGGATCTATCTTCTGGTTTGGTTCTAAGCTGAAGCAGGAGGATGAAAATGGTAATCTTGTTGGTGGAAATGTGATAATTTCCTTTGACATAGCAACGGAAGTGTTTACATTGATGCCAAGACCTGCTTTAACCCTTGGATCACATCTCAAGACGCTCACTATGTATGAGAAAAAACTTGCAGTGCTTTGTTGTACTGCGATTGGAAATTCTAAATCTTTGATTGATTTGTGGGTGATGGAGGAGGGTACAGCTGCATCAGGGCAGAGATGCAGTTGGACTAAGAAATATTCTATTTGCCCGTACCCAGGTGTCTTACGCCCCCTGACTATTTGGAGGAATGAAGTTGTTTGCAGCATTTCAACTCGACGTGAAATGGAGAATGATGAAACAAACACAATTCTGTACAATCTTACTACTAAAGAATTTAAAAAGTTTGCTGTTAGCAGATGTTCTTGTGGTTATCATGTCTTCAATCATGTAGAAAGCCTTCTGCCAGTTGGAGGAATGAAGTTATCTGCAATGTTTGTGTAATCTAGACTCGATATCGAAGGTAAAGTGGAGCATAATGAATCAAAAACTATTCTATCTAATTTCTATTTTGGTGAAGGGCAGAACAAGAGGATTATGTTTAATTTATTATGTTTGTTCGTGAGTAGGAAACCTTAACAAGTGACCTCATGGAAGACTTGTGATGGATGGAATATTTTGGCTGCCTATTATCTTTAGCTAGCTTACCCCTTCAGTTTATCTGGTCTTGTTTCTCTTTGCGCCTTTGCTCCCTTCATTTTTACCTCTATTTGCATCAGTCTAGCATCAGTTTGATTGTTTTACATCACTATGGTTGTCTTATCTATAATAACATATGTTCTCTTGTCTTTCAAAGATGGATATATGCCACTTTGTTAAAGCAAGAAGTGATTCACTTTGGTTTAATACCTTAGTGTCGGGAGAGCATTAAGTTAATCATGAAGGTATTGTTGGAAAAAATATATTTTTAGCTTTTTTTGATAGCTTATCAAAATGAACTTTTTCCATCACATCCGTCGTGTTTAGCCTATGTTCTCCCAACTACTCACTCATGCTTCTACCAACTTACTCTTATTTAGCTTAACTAAAATCACTGTTTTTTTCCGGGGAAAAAAACACTGTACAAAGTCTCAGAATGTTCTGCTTTCATCATTTCAGATGTACCAAACACAGCGCTTTCACTTCCTTATGAGAAAGTCCATCTTCCCTTTTGAGCACGATGAAATGCATGGTAGTGAGCAGGCCAAGATCTTCGATGCCTCATTGTTGTATTAGATATGTTCAGAAGACTCAATGTAATGTAAGATCTTTCACAGATTTTGATCAGTGTTAAGATTGATTGCTTCTATCCCATACAAACTTGGTTTTATGTTTGGTTCGAGATGCATTCATGCTTCTTTGTTCGTTTCTGTGAGTATGGATTCATATTTCCAATGACTTCCATGCTGCAAAATAAAACTTTTTTTTTTTTTTGAAAGAGTGACCTTTTGAAAATTGTCTTGATAAAAATTGCTTACTTTATTTGAGTTGTTTAGCATAATGTTTTTTTTTGGATATATTAATTTCATCATATAGTAAATAGCTATTTAGAAAATCCATAAAATACGCACCCCCAAATCCATAACCATAGGATAAATATTTAACATATCAAGCTTATCAGAACGGGTAATCTACAAAATGGAAATGACATGAAACTTGGAGTTTCGAATGTTCATAATTGCATACTTGCCGTGATGTCCCACAGATATAGAGTATGATGATAAAACATAGTGGTATTATCACATTATGCTTGCTTTCATTCCCCCCCCCCCCCCCCCCAAAAAAAAAAAAACTGCCAATGCGTCTAGCTTCACATGGGCTCCTTTTGCCCATGTTGCCTTTAATGATGTATTGGGCGAATGGAAGCATAGTGCTCTCTGGCAGATACGCTCGAGAATTTGGTGGTCGGATGGAAGCAAAATGAATTATAACGCAGATAATTAGTATAAGATCTAAATAAGATATAAAAAAAATTATTTAAGTTAGTTATCATAATAAATGAATTTTATTTTTTTAAAATTATTTTGTTAATTATATACTCTTCTGATCCTTAATACAAGACTCATTTAACTAATTTGATTAGATTAAGGAAGTTAAATAAATTAGTTAATTATAAGAAATGTAACATGTCTTTCCTACAACACCATAATCATTTTTTTTAATACCGGGACTCTTTCTTCTATTTGATTATGGATGAGAGATCCATAGGAGTAATTTTAAAAAAATTAATAAATATGAGAAATGGGTCTTATATTTAGAATCAAAACCAACTCAATAATTGGGTCTTATATTAAGGATCGGAGGAGTATAATGAAACTACCTGTTTAATATATTCAATTATGATGGAGATTAGTGAGAGAGTAAAATAAATAAATATAAAAATAAAATAAAATTAGGTTTTCTATTTATGGGCAATTTGAATTTACAATTAATTCAGGACAGGAAGTAGTATCCATTACTGGTAAATACTGCATAAGTAAGTAAAATAGTTATTATCGTACTTGCTATTCAAATTGGTGTATTGTTAGTTTTAGCTTATGATTATCAGCGACAACGCCTTTTAACTTGCTTGACAGCGGCGCCTCATATAGCTTTTGAATATGGCCTGATGCTTTGCCACCCTGATGTTCAAAAGTCTGTACCGCTTTTGCTCTGCCACCAGAAGCATTACACGAAAATGGACAACGTTTTGATAAAGCTCGTCGATCACAAATCGTGGATGTTAGATAGGCAGATGTTGCAGTCAATGTAAGAATATGATACAGTATATTCTCTTTCCTTCTAAATATAAAACTCTTTTTATAATGTAATTCATATTATAAAAATGGTCTTATATTTATATTTAGGATCAGAAAAATGTTTAATATAAAAATTAATTAACTAATTTAATTTGAATAGATTAAAAAAATTAGTTAAATTAATTATTTATAATAAATAAGTGTTGTCTTTCTTAAAATATCTTTACTAATAAGTATATCAATTAGACAACTATTATGGCAAGAATTATCTTAAAAAAAAGAATAAATATGAAAAATAAAATAAATTGAAGTCTTATATTTAAAATAAAAACTCATTAATTTTTATTTTAATAGTATATTTGTCCTTTTATTGCCAACAAGGCAACAACTTAATTGTCATCAATATTTAATCAAATACACCATGAGCAGTACGCATTTTTCCAGTTAGTATTGAGCGATTTAAAAGGTTTTTTCCGACTGAGAGTTTAATTTAGAGTATGCTTGAATTAGCTTTTAGTTAGACAGAAATCACTTAATTAAAAGCTGTACGCTCAAATCCAAACCATAATTTTGAGAAATTAATCTATTTTGGACCCACTTTTAATGAACAGGTATTGGCCCACAAATACTCCGCTTTGAAGATTCTGAAAAACAAAAATAAACACCCGACGAAGTCGAAACGGCTTGTTCTTAATTTCTTGTATTGGTTCCTCCGATTGAATCCTGAAACCTTCGTCGATTGGGGGCTTCCTTAGAGAGATCTGTTTTTCCCTGGCGATAACTATGAAGCAGATCGTAATCGATGACGATGTACCCTTTCTTCCCGATGAAATCATCCTAAACATTCTCAAACGACTTCCTGCAAAATCCCTAGCCCGTTTTCAATGTGTCTCCGAACATTGGAAAAATCTCATCAAGAACCCATCTTTCATCGCTGACCACCTCCACCACTCCACTCATCAAAACCCTTGTCTTCTCTTTCGGCCGCAGAATAGCACAGGTCCTCTGAACTTACATTTGCTCGATTGCGAGAAGCAAGTCCATCGGGTACCAAACCATCCTTTGATTGACTATTTGAAGTGCGGTTGGTTCGTTGGTTCGAGCAATGGCTTGCTCTGCATTGGCATCAGTAAGGAGGGGGTATTTCATCATTCCCATTTATTGTGGAATCCAGCTACTAGAGAAGTCAAACAGGTGCCTAAACCTATTGATGATTTTGAGGGTCATTATTTACGTGTAGGATTTGGGTTCAGTCCAATTGTTAATGATTACAAGATAGTAAGAATTTATGTTGATGTGATATTTGATGATCTGGTTGAAAAAGTGGAAGTGTACTCATTAAGGACAGGATCATGGGAGAAAGTAGAATTGGGGATCTTAGATGGTGTAAGTATTAGTTCTGCCAGTTTCACTGCTAATGGAGCTATGTTTTGGTTTGGGTTTAAGCTGGAGGAGGAGGATGAAAACGGTAATATTGTTGCTGGAAATGTGATAATCTCGTTCGACATAGCAATGGATGTGTTTGCATTGATGCCAGTGCCTGCTTCAGCCCCTAGATCGCATCTCAAGAGGCTCACTATGTACGAGAACAAACTTGCTATGCTCTGTTGCACTATGATTGGAAATTCTGAATCTTCTTTGATTGATCTATGGGTGATGGAGGAGGGTACAATTGCAGCCGGGGAGAAATGGATTTGGACTAAGAAATATACTAGTAGCCCGTATCCATGCTTCTTATGCCCCATGACTATTTGGAGGAATGAAATTGTTTGCAGCATTTCAACTGGACGTCAAATGGATGATGAACCAACCACTGTTTTGTTCAATCTTACTACTAAAGAATTTACAGAGCTTGCTGTTGGCAGAAGTCGCTATGGGCATCATATTTTCAATCATGTAGAAAGCCTTATGCCAGTTGGGGGAACGAAATTATTCACAATGTTTGTGTAGCATCTGAACTTGTTAGTGATATTGAAGGCAAAGTGGAAAATGATGAACAGAAAAATACTCTATCTCAGATCAACTTCACCACTAATGAATTCAATATGTTTTCTACGCTTGGATGCATCATTGGTGTGGTATTTTAAGTTATGTAGTAAGCATCTACTAATTGGCCACATCCGCATTGAAGAACCAAGATCTTAAGTACTTTTTGGTATATTGCAAGTTTCTGAGTTCAAGAACTTTCATTGAAATGACATTATGCTTTATTTACTTTTCATGTGGCTTCTATAAATCTGTAAATCCCTAATATGTAACTCATGGATGGAGATTTTTGATGAATGGAATATTTTTGCTTCTCATGTTGTTCAGTTAACTTAACCCCTCTTTCTTATATCTCCCTCTCCCTCTCTGTTTTGCACTTCTTCCCTTCATTCTTACCTCTGTTTGCATCATTCTAGCATCAGTTAGTTTGTGTTTCAAATCGCAGTATTTAGCCCCGTGTATTATATCATGTTGTTCAGTTCTCTTTCAAGGTGGATGCTTAATTTAGTTGCTGGTATGTGCTTGTTAGGTCATCGGGAGTATTTGCTATGATTTTTTTTGTAAAGTTGATCATGCAAAGTTTTAGAATCTTTTTCCCTCATCATTTTATATATACTGGATACAGCTTTTTCAATTCACTATGAGAAAATACTTCTTCCCATGGCACTAGACGAAGCATAGATCTTCTATGCCTCATTGTTATTATTTTGGATATGTTCAAATGTTCGAATGAATATGATATCCCTCACAGTCTCATTTTTCAATCGTTGTGCCAAGATTGAAAGAATCGTATCAATGGGCCGCTTTTGATCAAGTGTTAATTTCTTGTCTTCCGTACAAACTCGGCTTGATAGTATATTGGTGATATTTTCTTGCTTGTTCTTCTTAAAGACTATGCGTTAACATTTAAAATTTTTTCACACTGCAGAACATCTTTTGAAAGGGTTTGTCCTCTCAACTGATTATCTTAAAAACACTTGCTTACCTTATTTCTTCAGCTTCATCGTATATTCAAATGCCTTCGTGTTTCATTCTGATGGATACGTAGACCTGTGATCTTTTTGACAACCAGAAGAGGCCAAATTTGAGATCTTTTTGGTAAGAAAGCAATTCATTAAGCTAAATTGCTCATTTGGTACCCGTTCATGTGCTACTAAACGGGATATCTTTTTTCTGCTGGATGACTTCTCCAACATTACAATATATATTTTTTGGTCCTATAAGACTCTTTAACTCTGTATTTTTATAATGTCATTTTGTTGATTATATGTATAAATAAAAAAAGGAACAATCTAGGAAATCCAGTTTGCAATTTCATAGACTTTATGCAAGTTTATCTATGGTATACATTGACACACAATGCTGGGCATGGTCGGTCATATAACCCAAAAAATGGAAAGGATTGAGACAAGATGCTTCCTGTCAAAAGATATTAGGAACAAAGGTAAAAGAACAAAATTACCTATTGTAATATTAAAAAAAAGCACCAAGTACCATAATAAAATATTGAGTTCAAAAATATACATGTATAAATAGACCAAGTACTATAATAAAATATTGAGTGCAAAAATATACATATATATTTTAAAATGAGGCAAAAATACCGCTTCTGTTAATTCTCCCAAACGGCAGTTGCTTTTTATTTTTGTGGGACCCATCCAGTGTTATATGCTTATTTGAGTCAATACCAGCTCACCCTGGCCTTTTTCTCTCTCCCTCTCCTCTTAACACGTAACCCTTCCCCCACTGCTAACACCTTCCCTTCTATCATCGCTCTCTCTCTCTCTGTAACCATTTCTTTTTATTGCAATTTTCTCTCTCTTTATGGCATGTTAGGACCAGACTTGCTCTGTTTACCTCCACCATTGCACCGCCGCCGCCATAGCCACCTTTGATGATCCTAAAAATATCCACAAGCTTTGCGCTATTATCCCCCATTACCTCATCTGAGATGCCATCGTAGCTGCTAACATCGCCTTTGGTACTCTTGATCTCTCTGAACTTGCATAATGGATTGGAGACTTGTGTTATCTTAGCCTATGATTTTCTTTCTTAAACTTGCTTCCTGTCATTGATTCATTTGAGCTTAATTGTTTCCCTTGAGTGAATGAATCATGGGATTCCATTTTAGTTTCATTGCCACGCAACAATGCTCGTCAACGGTGATAAAGACAATGAAAATGACAATGAAGAGTGCTCGTCCCTGATCAAAGGATGTTTTTTCCAATGAAGCTTGCTCTTGCGATGGAGCTTGCTGTTGTAATAATTCTTTCAAGCTTCTCCTCTGCATGGGCATCATTGTCGAATTAGAAATGGGAGAAAGAGAGAGACGGTGTTCATTGGGCAATGAGGAGAGAGAGTGTGGAAGGAAGAAAGAAAGGCAGGATGAGAGGGAGAGAGACTGACAAAATCAAAAGAATGCAGAGGGCAGCTGACTAGGACAAAAGTGGGTCCCACAAAAAAGTAAAACATAACAGACGATTGGGCGAGTTAACGGATATGGTATTTTTGCCCCATTTTGAGATGTATATGTATATTTTTGCTCTTAATATTTTATTATACTTTTTTTTGATATTAAAATAAATAATTTTGCCCCTTCACCGTAAGAAAACTTAATGCGCAAGTTATAATTTCACTTGATTTTTAATCAGGATTTTATGTTTTTTAACTAGTTTCTTATAGTTTAATTTAATCTAGTTCAATCTTAACGCTCTAATGAATTTAAAGATTATTTCAGGCTAATAGCTAATACCATTAATTATTATTTTGAAACGATGATTGGAAATTAGCTAAAAGAAACTGAATTTCAAATGATTTTTTTTTTCGTAAAAGAGACATTATGTAGGGAAAAAGATAGAAAAATGCTATCTTAACTTCATAATGACCAAAACATCTGCTAAATTTGGAAAATGCCATTTTGGTCACATGAGACCAAATTGGCATTATTATATTAAATGAAAAGACCAAATTGTCCTTCTTTTTAAATATTGTTTTTAAAGTATCATAGCCCCATTGGCCGACCGGTCGCCGGAGCTTCGGCAACGGCAATCACCGGAACTCCGGCGACCGGCAGACAATTGGTCACCAAAGCTCTGTCCGTTAGAAATTTTTTTAAAAAAATTTTTTACAACTTGAATATAATGGTTAACAACTTTTGTGACGCCATTAACAATTTCAATATAACAATTACCAACAGGTTTTCTGAAAAATTCAACAAGTTTCGATGGCCAGAAATAAATTTTTTTGGAAATTTTTACAACTTCAGTATAACAGTTAACAACTTTTGTAATGCTATTAACAACTTTAGTCTAGCGGTTAACAATAGGTTTTTGAAAAAATTCAATAATTGGACGCTACAGCTCCGGCTGTCGGAAACAATTTTCTTGAAAATTTTTACAACTTCAGTATAACGGTTAACTTTTGTAACATTATTAACAACTTTAGTATAGTAGTTAACAACAGGTTTTCTAAGAAATTCAACGAGCTCTGGTGTCCGAAAATAATTTTTTAAAATTTTTTTTACAATTTCAGTATAACAGTTAACAACTTTTGTAACGCTATTAACAACTTCAGTATAGCGGTTAACAACATGTTTTTTGGGAAATTCAATAATTGGACGGCACAACTCCGGCGCTCGAAAACAATTTTATTGAAAATTTTTATAACTTCAGTATAACAGTTAACAACTTTTGTAATGCTTTTAACAACTTTAGTATAGCAATTAACAACAGGTTTTCTGGGAAATTCAACAAGTTCCGGTGTCCGAAAATAATTCTTTTGAAAATTTTTACAACTTCAGTATAACGGTTAATAACTTTTGTAACATTATTAACAACTTCAGTATAGCAATTAAAAACAGGTTTTTCGAGAAATTCAGCAATTGGTCGCTGGAGCTCCAGCATTTTTTTAAAAATTTTTACAACTTCAATAGAACAGTTAACAACTTTTGTAATGTTATTAACAACTTTAATATAGCGGTTAACAACAGGTTTTTGGAGAAATTCAACAATTGGTTGCTAGAGCTTCGACGGCCAAAAACAATTCTTTTGAAAATTTTTACAACTTCAATATAATAATTACTCCCCCCGTTCCTTATTATAAGAGACATTTGATGCTTGTGGAATGTTCCTATATATAAGAGACACTTAGAAGTTGTCTCTACTTTTTTGTGTTGATTTCCTATTTTACCCATATTTATTGCCTCCAACTCACACTCTCTCTCCTTCCCACTTCTCTTTCTTTTAATAATTTACCATTGTTCTCTCTCATGCTCTCTCTCATGCTCTCTCTCCTTATTAATGAGGGCATTTTTGGAGAAAAAAATTATACTTTTTACATATTGATTGTTCTTAACTAATTTTAACTATTTTTTTGATCAACGTAATTCGGTTATTCGTCTCTTATAATAAGGAACGGAGGGAGTAACAACTTTTGTAACACTATTAACAACTTCAGTATAACAGTTAACAACAGGTTTTTGGGAAAATTCAACAATTGGTCGCCAGAGCTCCAGCGATTGGAAACAATTTTTTTAAAATTTTTAAAATTTAGTATAACAGTTAACAATTTTTATAATGTTATTAACAACTTCAATATAGCAGTTAACAATAAGTTTTTCAAAAAAAATTCAAAAAGTAATATTTTTACAACTTCAATAATATCGTTAACAAGTTCTGTAACTCTATCAACAATTTTAGTATAACATTTAACAACAGATTTTTTGGGAAAGTCAACAAGCTCCAGTGGCCAGAAATAAAATTTTTGAAAATTTTTACAACTTCAGTATAACAGTTAACAATTTTTGTAACGTTGTTAACAATTTCAGTATAGCGGTTAACAACAGGTTTTTCAAAATATTCAAAAAATAACATTTTTACAACTTTAGTAATGTCGTTAACAAACTCAAAAACTTGTTTTTAACTGTTATATCACAGTTGTTAATAGATATACAAAAGTTGTTAACCACTATACTGAAATTGTAAAAATTTTCAAAAAAAAAAGTAGTTGTTAAAGTTATAAAAATGCCTTTTTTTTTTGAATTTTTAAGAAAACCTGTTGTTAACTGCTATACTAAAGTTGTTAATAGCATTACAAAAGTTGTTAACCATTATACTGAAATTGTAAAAATTTTCAAGAAAATTGCTTCTGACCGCCGGAGCTGCAGCGTCCAATTATTGAATTTTTCAAAAAACCTGTTGTTAACTACTATACTGAAATTGTTAATAATGTTACAAAAGTTGTTAACCGTTGTATTGAAGTTGTAAAAAATTTTTAAAAAATTATTTCCGGACACTAGAGCTTGTTGAATTTCTCAGAAAACCTGTTGTTAACTGCTATACTAAAGTTGTTAATAGCATTACAAAAGTTGTTAACCGTTATACTGAAGTTGTAAAAATTTTCAAGAAAATTGTTTCTGATCACTGGAGTTGCAGCGTCAAATTATTGAATTTCTTCAAAAACCTGTTGTTAACCGCTATACTGAAGTTAGTAATAACGTTACAAAAGTTATTAACTGTTATACTCAAGTTGTAAAAATTTCCAAAAAATTTATTTCCGGCTGCCAGAACTTGTTGAATCTTTCAGAAAACCTGTTGTTAGTTGTTATACTGAAATTGTTAATAACGTCACAAAAGTTGATAACCGTTATACTTAAGTTGTAAAAATTTTCAAAAAAAATTTTTCCAATCGACGGAGCTCCGGTGACTACCGTTGCCAGAGCTCCGGCGACCGGCCAGCCAGTGGGACTGTAATACTTTAAAAACAATATTTAAAAGGAAGGGTAATTTGATCTTTTCATTTGATATAATAATGCCAATTTGGTCTCATGTGACCAAAATGGTATTTTCTAAATTTAGCTAATATTCTGGTCATTATGAAGTTAAGATAACATTTTTCTGTCTTTTTTCCCATTATGTATTCAAATATCAAATTAAATTTAGAAAATCTGGGAAGGCCAAAAGGTTATTTGTTGTGTTCTACTACCTCCGGTCCTAATTATAAGAGTTGATTGACTAATTTGAAGAGACTAAAAAAGTATGTTATTTTAGTTATTTATCATAAATAAGTGTTGTCTTTCCTAAAATGTCCTTGCTAATTAAGTGTGTTGGCTAGAACTACGATTATTAAAAAGACTATCTTGGAAAAAAATGTATAAATATTAGAAACAAAATGGATTGGGGTCTTATATTTAGGATCAAAATAAAAGTCAAACAAAATCTTATACTCCTCCGGTCCTTAATGTAAGACCCATTTAACTAATTTGATTAGATTAAGGAAGTTAGGTAAATTAGTTAATTATAAGAAAAGTGACACATTTTTCCTAAAACACCATGATCATCTTTTTTAATACACCCTCTCCCTCTTCTACTTGATTATAGTTGAGGGAGTATTCATAAGAGTAATTTAGAGAAAATTGATAAATATGAGAAATGAGTCTTATATTTAGGACCAAAGCCAACTCAAAAATTGGGTCCTATATTAAGGATCGGAGGAGTATTAAGGACTAGAGATAGTATAATCTAATAATTGATTAAAAGAAAGAATATTTAGTATGCTAAGTTACATTTTTCGGCAAGGATTTGTTGATTCACTGATTATTGATCTCGGCTTTAAAAGGGGCAAATAATAATAATAATAATAATAATAATAATAATAATAATAATAATAATAAGCCCTCCTTCGTTATGTCGCCTCCTGAAGTTCCTTCAGCGCCATTTGATCATCGAGCTACGAGTAGAGCACGATGAAGCGGGTGATAATGGACGGCGACCCACTGTCTTTTACCTAAGAAACCATATCAAACATTCTCAAACGGCTTCCGCCTTCCTGTAAAATCCCTAATCCGATTTCAATGTGTGTGCAAACATTGGAAAAATGTCTTTAAAGCCCCCATCTTTTATCCATGACCACCTTTACCAAATTGCATGTCCGTGAATCTGTGTTGCCCAAATGTAATGGTTGCGATGATAGAGTCTGCTTTGCGTTACACTTCTGCAGCTGACATCTCAAGCGTATCAGTTGGCAAGGTAATTTGATTGACACGCACTGTGTTTTCTCTTGTGCAATTGGTAATCAATCTTATGGCCGCCCTGATATACTTCTGAGATGCAGTTTTAAGCCTTTGGCAGATTCAACTGAGCTATGCCATTCTAAGATCATGAACATGAGATATACTTCCGCCATGCATATTATAGTGGTTGCATTTTTCCCCCCAAGGCTGTGATGAATTTTTTTTAGTGCACTACTGTAGGTTAGGTTTCATGTGTAACAGGTGGCATGGTAGTTTGATTGAGGTGCCTTTTGACTTGGGGAACTTTGTTTTCCCTTATACCATTGGTGCTCAATCATATAGCCGCCCTGGTATACTTTTCTAATGCAGTTGTAAGAATTTTGCAAACTCAACGGAGCTATGTTTTGGTTTGGGTGGAAGAAAGGTTCAAGAGATACGATAGTTTCATTTGATATAGCAAATGAAGTGTTTGCTCTGATAACAAGGCCTGATTCTTCTATTCGAACATCTAGGCTTACTGTGTATGGGAACAAACTCGCTGTGCTTTCTTGTTCTTCTATAGGAGACTCTGAAACTTTGATTGAACTGCGGGTGATGGAGGATAGTAGAGTTGCATCTTGGGCTAAGAAATTTAGTAGCTGTCTCTTTCCATGCTCGGTATGTCCAGTGACTATTTGGATGAATCAAATTATTTGTCAGGATACTACGGTTACTATTGGTAGTGATGAAAATGGAGGTTGGAGGATGTATGAAAAACAAAAATTTACTCTGTTAAATATTTCTACGAATGAATTGGAGACATCTGATATCAGCAAATGTGGCGTTGGCGGTGACAGTGGCTGTGAGGGATACGACTATGCAGAAAAGTCTTGTGCGAATCAGATGAAAGAAATTGTGATATTGACTGGCGGTGACAGTGACAGTGACAGTGACTGTTGGCGGTTAAGAGTCATTAGTGATATTGACTGTTAAGTGGAAAATGAAGCAAAATTTGTTTTAGTTTTTTTCAATCTCACCGCTAATGACTGTACTTGTAATCCATGCCCTTTGTAGAAGTCATTTAGAATAATCAATGCGCCTCTATATTTAGTACCAGTTGGCAGTTGCTTCTAACTGGATTTTTTTCTGGGGTTTTTTTACCCAAATATGATAAAGAATAAAAAAATATATTTAGATACGATAGAAGATCTTTGCCTGTCCAAAGTCATTTATTTTCTTATATTAATAACCGAGAGTAGTAATTGGCTTCCATAGAAACTTGACTCTTGGTTTAATCAAAATTTCAAAACTGCTCCTACGAAATATAATCTATATCAGGAAGAGGTTCAATATCTTGCCACTCAAACTGAACCATGAGAAGATTGAAGAAAATCTTTTCCATGCCATCTTTCATCAAGTAATAATTACTCGTCTTCCTTAAAAAATAATAAGATAGACATTATAATTGAATTAATAACTAACGACAAATAATATTGTCACTGTATATATTCTCGCCAATTACTTTAAATTACAGACAAAATTATCTACAAAACTACAATTTAAATTATTGTTGTAATAAGGAAAATTTTATTTTTATTGGACAACATGTGATAATAGCAATATGTATTTGAATATTTAATATGTATTTTTTTTAATAAAAATGGCTTAATGTATTTAACCTTTTTTCTTAACCAGCCTTTATGTCTTTAACCTTACACATAATATGCACAAACATATATATATATATATATATATATATGCATGTATCTTAGTCTTCATGTAAAAAATATAATTAGAAATGAAATGACACCTTTACCATGTTTAATACTCTGTGTGTGTGTGTGTGTATTTACATAAAAGTGGCGTTCTATATTTAACTATGCACATAATATATATACTGTGCAGAGATGTATATTAATCTTGACTCTTGAGGTAAACCAAAAATGTGTGCGACGTAATTAGAAATGGCTTGATCTGTTTCCGACGCAATAATGGATCCATTTTCTTATGGAATCCCGCAGGTCAGGCCGGTGTTCGAAACCGCTAATAATTCTGAGCGTAGAGATTTCCGTATAGGATTTGGGTTCAGTTCAATTGTTAACGATTACAAGATAGTGAGATTTCATGTTTCCACGGTTAAACGGGTTATTCGTTCTGCTTATTAGGTACTAATCTGGTTAATCAAGTGTACATATATTCATTAAGCACAGGGTCATGGACGGAAACAGAATTTGGGAACCTAGATGGTGTGTCTCTTGTGTCTTACGGCGTGTCTGCGAAAGGAGCTATCTTTTGGTTTGGGTTTATGCTAAGTATGGGGGAGCAGGATGAAAATGATGGTCATGTGGTTGTTTCATTTCACATAGCAACAGAAGTGTTTACTTTGATACCATTATCTTCTTCAGCCCCTAAATCATACCGCAAAAGTCTTACTGTACATGAAAATAAGCTTCCTATGCTTTCTCACCCTAATAATATTGGAGACTTTGAATTTTCATTGATTGATTTGTAGGTGATGGAGGAGGGAACAGACGCATCTGGGGGAAAATGGAATTGGACTAAGAAATATAGTATCAGCCCCTATCCATGCTTGTTGCATCCAGGGGTTATTTGGAGGAACGAAATAGTCTGCAATTTTATATGCATTGGTGCAACTGAACTTGAAGTACATGAAGGGGAAGGAAAAGTTGTTCTGTTCAATACCATCACTAATGAATGTAACATGGTTACTATTCCCTATTATATGGCGATGGCAATGGTTTGCTTTTCAATTATGTGGCTAGTCTTGTTTCAGTTTTCAACAACCGCAATGAAGAGTTTTGATCCTAAATCTTCATTATTCAGTCGCAGATTCAGTGTAAGCTATTTTGTAGGAAAAGAACCCATAACTATTATCATTATCCTAAAGGCAGCTCCAAACACGTGGGGAAGGTGAATAAGATACTTAATGATGGGTGGGAGGTGAAAGTTAGACACATGCTCAGAGAAGGGAACTTCGTGGCAGATCAGCTAGCCAAGATGAGCCTAAGTCACAATCTTGGTTCATACTGGCTGGAAAGTCCTCCTGCTAATATTGGTTTTTGGCTTGATAGGGATAGATTGGGCAGATCTTGCCCCCATCATATTCAGTTTTAATTAGTTTGGGCTTTGGCCCCCTTTCGGTATCCAAAAAAAAAAAAAGAACCCATAACTATTATGATCATTTTGTACCTTTGAGGGTTGATTCCCTTTTGAGTTTTTATCCGGAATGGTAAGTACAGAGGTTTAGTACCTGCTGATTTTAGCTTCATTTGACCTGCCTGTGTATAATATTAGGTTTTCAGTTTTCTGTCAAGGATATATAAGTTAGTTGATGATATGTGGATTATTGTGAAGCAAATTTGAGCTGCGTGCGTTTTCATTTCACTTATGCTGATTTATGAGAATTGTTTTCCGCCTAACTAGAGGGAGCATGCTAGTGTTTGCTAAGAGTTTTCTGTGAGGTTCACAATATAAAGGCTCTGTTGATTTTTTTTTTCCCCCAACCAATCCAGTCATTTCACTCTCACCTCTAGGTGCCGTGGAGACATTGTTTTACCTCTTGCTTTCAGTTTCTTCATCCCCACTTTTTATTTTTTTGTGTTATCATTTCATGTATATCTCTCACAATTTTTTATTATTTTCACTTTCCTACGAGAAAGTTTTCTCCCCTCAAGCACTATGAAATAAATGGCTTTGGACGGGCAAAGATCTTCTATCGTGCAATCTTATTTTAGATATTCTCAGAAGATTTCAATCATCATGTGGAGGATGAAATAAAATCTTTTCAATACACCTTTTTTCATCATTCATTTGATTACTTGTTTTCCTTAAAGCCTTGACTCTTGGTTTAATCAATGTGATACTTTCTTCAGATATTGTGTTTTGGTTGAATGATGATCATTTGTATATGTGAGGATGCTATTTGCTGCAATTACTTTTTTTTGTGTCTGACTGCCTGTTTTCAGAAACTATGAGGCCAAGGTTATGAATTTGTGTAGCTGTTCCTCTCATGCAGCTTCCATCTTCATGTGTGGGACTTTGGCTCTGAAGAAGGGGATGAAGATGGCTCTAGATTTGGGATTTGATCAGGTCGTGTTTGAGTCTTCATTGGTTTTGGCCAAAAAAACCTTGGTTTGGGAGCAAGCACGCGGGGGCTGGCTTCTGAGGTAGAAAAACTGGGCTTGTCAAGTCTTCCCTCTCACTTCCTCTTTTAGCTGGACATTCCTACCCTTCGTGTTTTTCCCAGCGCTTCTCAGATTCAATTACTCATGGGATTTTCTTGTATTCGCTGTTTTTATATTTTGAAACTATGAGTGCAAGCTCTTTCTCACTCTGCACAACAATCATATTTTTTGTTGGCAAAATAAATTATTTTACAAGAAAATATTTAATTATTTTATTAATATTTATATACGCATTAATTTTTTTATTTATATTATTTATCTCTTATTTATTATGTTACCAAAACATATATTATTAACAAATTTATTATTTCAAATAAACATATATTATAAAATATATCTTATATGTAATTATCATTTATACTTATGTCTTTTTTAGTAATTTCTACATATAAAAAAGCACTTCTGACAATAACTATCCAAACACTCTCACTTTTTCAGAAAATCTATTCTTTCAAAATCTATTCTCCAGAAGCTATTCTCCAAACCATGGTTTGACTTCATCCAAACACCCCCTTAACCTTTGTTTGTGCTCTACTCTAATGGCCTGGACTGTAGCTTTGTTTGGGTTCTGAGATATTTAAACCTTGCAAAGGATTGGCTTTCAAAGGGGCTTTTTATGGGATGGGTTTCTAATCCCCACCTTCATTGGTAGATATGTTTATTGTTGAAGCTGAGATGTGCAAGGTTGTTGTTTTGTTTGGTTTGATTCTGTTTGGTGTTTAGCTTCTTTATTTTTTTTTTCCCATTGCCTTGTGTTTTTAGACTAAATAAACACTTCACTAATAAAAAAGGACCACATCGGATATAATTATATTTTGTATGGTCTATGGTGATGTTGAATGTAAAGTGAATAATGGAGCAAAAACTATTTTATCTTTATTCAATCTCACTACTTATAATGAATTCAAGATATTTCCTGTGCCCACAAATATATAACAGTGTTGATGGTCTTTGTTTTGATTTTTTTTCAAGTAGGAAGAAAAGTAAGTGAAGCTAGTTTGATTGATGTGCGTGTGTGTTTTCCAAACTTGATTTCTAGGGCAGAAATGAATTGAGCACACTAGTTTCACTAACTAGTTTTCCACCTTGCATTAGGGTTGTGTTCTCAGGATCATCGGTGAGTTCGTAGAGTGTTTGCTAAGGTTTTTTGCGCAGTTCACAATACAATGTCTCTGGTGATTATTTTTACCTATCTTTTGTGCAAAGATTGAAATAATCTCATCAGGACGCCATATTTTATCAAGGATTACTTACTTTGCTTGTCTTCCATATAAACTTTTGTTAGAAAGTAGGAATAGAGAAGCATGACAACCTTTTTATAGTCTGATAAAATAACTTGCTCTTCTTGTCATATTTATAAGGTAGAATGAAGATTTTTTTTGGTCCTATCTATAAGTTATTTCATTAAATTTTTAGTATAAATATGTTATTGTGTCATTCATTTATTGTAGTGTACATTATTATTTTTTGAAAAATGTATATATTAAATAAAGGTAAAATTAAAAAGTTGTTATATTTTAAAGAAGAGTTAATACAGTTTAATATTTTTTATGTGAAATATGTTAAAAGTGTCCTGTAAATAAGACCAGGGGTATATAATAATTGCAAGATAACTATCCATATAACTACCCTTTACCAACAACAACTTAAGATAAGACAAAAAAATAACTAACAGAAAGTCAAAGATAAACTACCCATAACCAACAACAACAACATTAAGCTAAGACATTAAATAACTAACCCATCTGAAAACTATCCATTAATCCTATGGTTCTTCCTAGAATAGATCAGAAGAGGGTGCTGGTATCGATCAACTTGACTCTTGTTTTACATGTGTGTGATTCACTCTCTAGATACTTTCTGTTTCGATTAGATTTTTTTGGGCCAAAAAAATCAATTTTATTAATATCACAAAAAAATTATTACACACACTAATAGCCGAAGCCAAGTAAAAAACTCTCAAAAAAGCCTACCAGTACAACCTAACCCACAGCTTGCACCTAACTAAAAAGCAAGAAAGTAACAAAATAAGAAACAACCTAAAAACCGGATAAAACAAGTTCTTAACCAATACCTTCTTTCTTGAAACTTGTCCTGGTGCCTTCATTGGATTGCCTACACCTCACAGAGTCACAAGTCAAAATCATGCATAAGGAGGATGGCATTGAGACCAGCCATTCACACTGGTACATCCCCCTTGTTGCACCTACTGCTAAAGCATCAGCAGCTTTATTTTCCTCCCTTGAGACAAGAGAAAAACTGACCCCTTGCACAGACTCCTTTAGTTTGAGGACTTCCTTCAGCAACTCAAGACACTTCTATTCACACCTAGCACTCGAATTCTTCTTAATCATCTTGAAAAGAATCTCACAGTCCATCTCAATCACCACTGGAGATTCTGAGAATTTCCTTCTGCACAGTAAGGCCTCTCTCAAAGCCATGCACTCAACCATAAAAGGAGAGTCAACCTCAACCTTTTTTCCAAATCCCCCCACAAAATGCCCACTTCCATCACGACACACTACTCCTATGCCAGCCTCCCCATACTTTTCCCCGAAAGAACCATCAATGTTGATCTTGATCGTTCCTTCGCTTGGTGCCTGCCAATTACGAAGCCTAGTGAGAGTTTCAACATGCATCCTCTTACTTTTATTACCCAAACTTTCTTTAGCTTTACAAAATTCCTCCACTTGTCTCATTTCCAAGTTCATAGTCTCCCTGGCATCAGGTTTCTCTTCTCTAACGACCCAATTACATTGTTTTTTCCAGATCCACCAACAAATAGTAGCCAGTATGGACTTCCCATATTCATCGAGCATATTTTTCCCACACAACATTGATCTCAACCATTCTTCACATCTCTGCACGTTCCATTTATTAAACTGGAATCCTAAACAGCTTCCAAACCAACATGGTTTAGCCCAGGGACATAAAAAGAATAAATGTTCTGTAGTCTCTACCTCAGATCCACATACAGGACAGATTGGATCTCTAGTGCAAGATCTTTTAAACAAAGCTTCCTTGGTCGCCCCCGCTCCTGACCCTATCCACCATAAGAAATGTTGCACTTTTGGCGGTGCTGGAACCTTCCAAATATTTTTCCAAAGCTGTTTAGGAGTAACATATGATGAACCTGGATCTCTGGTAAAAACCTCCTTCTTACTCTCCTTAGCCACCCATAACCAGACTTCACTGAATATCATCCACCTTTATTGGCCATCCATACAACACTATCGGCACAGCCACTCATAGGAATAGGAGTCTTCAAGATCACTGTTTCGATTAGATGAAGATTCGTTTTTGTACAAAATCCCACTTGATCCATTTATTCGTGTCTCAGTTTATTTTCATTTCCAAATGACCAAATACCATAAGGATCATTTAGGAAGTGCTCGACCTATCTGGCGGGAAAAAAAAAAAAAGGACCCAATGCTTGACTTAATATTTTCAAAAAACATTAAAAAATTAAATAGACTTGATATCTTCAGAAAACATTAAAAAAAATAAATAGATAAATAAAATTCATATCAGTTAATGGCGTTCTCAATTCAATTCAGCTCTTTATTGGGAACATAATCAAAAGAAGCATGCAAATTTTTGGTACGCCCTTTTCAAATGTAGTTCACTTGCTAGTAAATCGGAGGTGGCAATTGAAAAAAAAAAAAGGGTTAAAAACATAAAATTTAAGTAATTTGTTATATTATTCTTATTGACTATTACCTCCAATTCTTAATATTTTACAAACTTTAGTCTTTAATATAAGAATCAGTTGACTAATTCAATTATATTAAGAAAATTAATTAAGTTAGTTATTTGTAATAAATATGTGTTATACTTCTTAAAATATCTTTGTTAATTATGTGTATTAACTAGAATTACTATTTGATAAAATTTTTAGCATGTGCAACTATTATAAATTGAATGTCAAAGTAACTCTTATATTAAGAACCAAATGTAGTATATTAAGAATTGGCGGTAGTATATTAAATTTTAATATTATATTAATTTTTATTTTTTACTATGCTTATTAAATTTTAGCCTGTATAAAAGAAAAATAATTACTACTCTTTAAAATTATTGAATATCATTTAAAAAGACCAAGAATTTCTTTTTGGAAATGTCTTGTATATGTGCAGTCCCTCATCAAGATAAAAGTGTCTGAAGCTTCCCAATTATTTGCATTTGCTGATAATGATATTTTTGCAAGAACCTTTTTTTGAGTAGATACTAAGTGTATCTCCAAAACTTTGGATTTGAGATTGATTTTCTTGGAGGCCTAGAGGAGATTGTAAGGCTTTTTTTTTTTTTTTCCTCAAAAAGTGCGCATTCTAAAATTTGAACTGGTGTTTTCTTTCATATAAAGATGAAGTTGGAACCACCTCAACTAATATTTTATTAGTGCAAGGGCTTCTACTTTTGTGATTATAGTAGATATTTATTAGATAATAATGCCTATTAATTAGGAGAAAATTGATGCATAAATTATTTACCCTAGGACATAAATCGTTTTAGAGCTCATTCGGTATCACATTTATAAATACTTATAAGTATGTTTTCATATAAGTTAAGACAAAACTCTTCTCAAATACTTATCATATTTCATAAATTATGATTGAAAAGTTGTTTATAAGTCATTTCAAACTGGTCCTTTGTATATTTTAAAATCTTCACTGAGATTATTGATATCATTAAGGTATCAACTAGGTGGTATCAAGAAAATAAAAAGATGATGCATGAATGTCTGATACCATGATAAAGCATGACTCTCCAAATAAATGCTAAAAAGCCAAATATGTTGATCCAAAGGAATGCCATCAACCTTTAAGAACTACCAACAACAATAAGCCTAACATCTAGATCTGAGCCATTAAATTTGAGGAATCTCACTTTGCTCTTCTTGGTAGGAATATAGTAAGGTTGAGTAGGACTAAAAATCTTATCAAATGATCCAAAAGGAGGAAATCACAAAGGAGAAAATAAAGTAGATCTCCCCTCATCAAAACTAGTTGTTGGTTGTTTTCATAGTCAGATGAGAGAGACGAAACTTATGCTCGTATATTCTTGAGGTACTCATCAAAATCAACCACTAAGAGTTTCAGGTTATTACTAGCTTGACCTTACTAGTTGAGGCAAGATTTAATCGAATAGTGGAGAATTATTGAAGCTGTAACTAGTATAGTGGAGAATTGTTGAAGCTATAACTAATACTCCAATTCATCCAATTGCTTAGTGGATTGAGTCTTTCTAGATATAATTGGAGAGGTGGTTATGTTACATTAATGATATCAATAGAGAGAGGAAAAACCAGAGAATTCATTCGACTAAAAAGTGTAGTCTTCGTAATTGTTACTTTTTGGGACTACATGGAGGAACAAATTTGTTAGCTATTTTGTTATATTGCTTGGAGACAGTAGTGCAAATGTGTCTAAAGTGAAACATGATGAATAAAACATTATTCTAGTCCATCTCACTACAAAAGAATTCAAGAGGTTCTCTACCCATAAGTATGGCGATGGTTATAGTGTTTTGAATTATGTTAGAAGTCTCACACTAGTTGGTATCAAATACAAATTTACTACATCTGATCCTTAATATAAGAACTCTTTGACTTTTATTTTGGTCTTTGATATAAGATCTTAATCTATTTTGTCTCTCATATTTATTTATTTATTCTTAAAATAATCATTGTAATAATGGTAGTTCTAGCTAATATATTTAGTTAGCAAGAATATTTAAGGAAAAACAGTACCTATTTATTACAAATAATTAACTTAGCTAATTTTCTCAATCTACATAATTAGTCAACTAGCTTTTATATTAAGAACTAGAGGTAGTACAACATAAAAATTTTAACTATTTTTATTGAAAAAGAATCGATAACAATTTAGATCCTTTTGTATTTATGTATTGAGCATAGGTTCTCTCATTCTCTCTCTATGTTTTTTTTTCCTCTCAGAATCCTATTTTTATTATTGGATAAAAAAAATGAATGATTCAAATTTAATATTTTAAAAAATGGATATCCACTCTCTTTCTCATTTTTTATATAATACTATAATAATAAATTTACAAATATTAAATCTGAACTATTTATTTTTTAATCCAAAGTGAAGATGGGATCATGAGAGGAAAAGGAGAGAAAGAAGTTATCAGATGATCTAAATCCTATACTTATAAGGCTTGAATTTTTTAAAGATTTTGTTTAGATCAGAATGGTAAACACAAATATCATATATTTGCATATTTATTTGACCTACTTTTCTATAATATCAAGTTGTTTGGTTTTCTTTGAAAGGTGGATATATATAATTTAGTTAATGGTGTGTAAATGTTTGGGGATTTTTTGTACTGGTAATATTACAATAATTTTAAATACAGTGATGAAGCTTTCCCCCTTATCAGATATTGTTTGCTCTCTGGATCATTGGTGGATTGGAACAATATTTGCTGAGTTTTCTTTTTTAGAAGTTCCACAGTACACAGTCTCTGCTAATGTTTTTTCCCCTACCTCTTGATACTTTCCAAACAATTTTTTTGTTTTCTTTCCTTTCAATTTTCTTTTCTGGAATTTTAATTTTTCTCCCATCACTTCGTGTATGCCAAACGCAATTTTTCTAGTTATCTGAATGCCCGTCATCCTTACTCTGGCACTTTAAAATAGATGTTTTATCATTGTTTCATCTTTCATCATTGTTGACCTCATCCATTCTGCTGACCTGCTGACCAAAATTGCTTTTTCATGTTTTTGCAATAATATTATGATATACAATGAGATATTCTTTTTTCATCGCGTTCAGAGAAAGAACCGAAAAAAGAAAGAAAGAAACTGATTATATTATCTATCTTATAAGAAAATTTAATTAAATATATTTTTAAAATTAAATGATATTCCCCCTTTCTAATTAAATACATGTGATGTGATGTATTTAACTCGTTACAATTAGACATAAAATTTAGTTGAAATGATTGGAATGACAAAATTATTAAGGCAATACAAATTTTAGAAAAATGATCCTAGGATCTATAGGTGATTGTTGGCAAAAGAATTCAATAATCTCTTACCACATTAGGTATATTTATGATTTTTTGAAGGCCAATCTAATATTTATGTCAGAGGGTAAGATGCATACTTAATAAATCATGAGTCACATTAGATATTAAAATCTTATTATTTTAAAAGAAAAATTACAAATAAAGACTTCCCAATATATAAAATTGCAATTTGAGACCCTCAATTTAAAAAATAGTAAATAAGGACTCGGTTTCACTTTTGCAAACATGAAATCATGGTTAAAATATCTGAAATGTCCCTAAGCCAAACGACAAGTTGGCTATAGGAAATGACATATTCACTTTAGCGAATAATAACTTTCGTAGAGCAAATCACAACTTGACTGAGGGTATGCCAAATGACAAGTTAACTATGCGAAATAATGAGTTCATTTTAACGAATGACAACTTCAGTAGACCAAATCACAATTTGATTGAGGGGTATTTCAGACATTTTACCCACATTTCATATTTGTAAAAGTGAGACCCGGTCCTTATTTGCTATTTTTCAAATTTAGGATATCAAATTATAATTTTACATATTGAGGGGCCTTTATTTGCAATTTTTCCTATTTTAAGCTAAATGTGGAGGACGGGGTGGACAATAGTCGTTACTTACTAGTTTCATATGACATAGCTACAGAAGCATTTACGTTGGTACCTTTACCTATTTTAGCCCCCACATATCATGATTCATGTCGCAATAGACTTTCTGTGCATGAAAGTAAACTTGCTCTACTTTCTCACACTACCGTTGGGGACTATGAATCTTCTTTGATTGATTTGTGGGTGATGAAGGAGAACACCGGAGCACCCATGGAAAGATGGAGTTGGACTAAGAAATATAGCATTAGTCATCCATGCTTCTTACTTCCTGGGACTATTTGGAGGAACGAAATTGTCTGTCATTTTGTTGTATTGCCTGGGCACATCTGTGCTACTGCACCTACTGCGAAGGATGATGAACGAAATATTGTTCTTGTCAATCTCACCACTAATGAATTCAAGAAGTTTTCTTTGGATAAGTATGGTTCTGGTTATGGTGTTTTGAATTACGTCGAAAGTCTTGTACCAGTTGGTACCAAGTACATTGACATATGGACAAGGTTTGGTAAGCATTTGGTATCAACTAGATTGAAAAATTGAGACTAGATTTTAAATGCTTTAGCTATTTTGCTGAAAAAGAATCCATAGCAGTTTAGATTATTATGCACCTATGAGGCTTGATACCCTTTAGAGCTTGTCTAGAATGGTAAATGTGAACATTCAATGTCAAATGTTTGTAGTGTGTAAAAAAGTGAAAATCAAATGCTTGTATCTTAATTTTGCATTGTATGAAGGTGTTGTTCTTTTAGCTATTCCCAAACTGGCCCTATATGTAAATAATATCAAGGTGTTGAGTTTTCTTTTAAAATGGATGCATAATCTAGTTGATAGTGTGTAAATTATTGGGTACTTTTTGTACAGGTTATACCGGTGATGTTAAATCCGCTGATGTGGTTTTCCACCTTGCAAGAGGTTTTCTTTTTGAATCATTGTTGGATTGGAACAATATTTGCTATGAGTCTTTTAGGAAGTTGCGCAGTACACAGTCTGTTTTTTTTTTTTCCCCAATACATTAAATCTCATTTTCGCAGCATTTTCATTTTTCCCCCCTACCCCTTGGTGTCTTCCAAGCATAATTTTTTGTCTTCTTCCTTTTAATTTCTTCTTCTGGAATTTTAATTTTTCTCACATCAATTCATGTATGCTAAACACAATTGCAATTGCTCTATTTGTCTGAATGCCCTTCTTCCCTCTAGAACTTTGAAATAGATCTCTTGTCATTATGTGCAAGGATTCCTTTATCAGATTTCATTCTTTGGGCTGAGATTTCTTATCATTATGTTATCTTTCATCACTGCTGGCCTTATCCATTCTGCTGACCAAAATTGCTTTTTCATGCTTTGCAATAAGTGTCATGATATGGCTAGAGATTCACGAAAGATTTATAAATAATTTCCTAAGACTCTTAGCAGAGTATTTGGGAAGGGCAATGGTTACGTGAAGGTTAGTAACGGTGGTTGAGAGACTTATCCGAAGGTTCATAACCTTAAGCTCCCGTTTGGTACGAAGCATTGAAAATGAGGGATTGAGATTGTAATTGTAATTGAAAAAAATCATTAAAATAGTACTTAGTATAAGTAATTGTTTGTTATATAGGATTAGGCAAACCCATAAAGGTGGAATTGGGGAGCCATGTATGTGGGATTGGGGAATACCACTTCCCCCCATACATGGCTTTGGCTAATCCATGTATTCTCCAATCCCACATACATGGCTTTGGCTAATCCCATATATCAAACAATCTCTTATACTAAATACTCTCCTAATAGATTTTCTCAATTGTAATCTCAATCCCAATCCCTCATTTTCAGTATTTCCTACCAAACACAACCTAAGGGTAAACGAGGTGGCTTTGGCTGAATTTGGGTGTATTTGGGGTAAGGGCGTTGGAGCCAAATTCCTTTCTGGTACTCTGTTTCGGTTATACTAATAAAACTCAAATTATCGCACTTGCTGGCTGTTTGTGCTATATTTGTTATCATCATGTTGACAGAGAGTTGCATGTCCTAACTCCTAACGTGTTGATTCGCTTGACTTCAATAGAAACCTGACTCTTGGTTTATTAGTGATACATTCTTTAGATATTCTGTGTTTTGATCACTGTACATATGATTATAGCATTTGCTACTTTTATTCTATATTGATCATTCAAACAAATGGGACTAAGTGAGCTACTTGCTAGCCCTGAACGATGTTCTCACTATGTGGTCTTGTGAAATGTACCACTAGAGGCAATTTAGTAACTGAGTTATTGTTTGGTAGTTCATCAAGTTATTTGCAAGTTTTCCAGCGATCACATTTGGATCGGTTTCAATGTCTTGGCTCTGCTTGGCCTTGAGATGGAAATTTCAAAACACAGATGTTGTATGAAATTAGATGTGGTAGAATTTTCAGCGGAAACAGGAGAATCTAGTTAACATTTCCATTCTGACTGGGAATATAGAACGAAGCTTTTGCAAGTTCATATTTTAGATTCTCTTCTTTTTATGGCCTAACATTTTAGATTCTTAGAAGGGTTAATATAATTTTTTGTCTCTCAAGCTTGCTTTTATTTTAATTAGGGTCCTTCAAAATTTTTTTTTATTTAAAATATTAGTCCTTACAATTCAATAAAAATAAAAACTATCTTACTCTCTGAGAATCAAAACTTATGATTTGAAATTTAAAAAACGAAAAATTATATTAAAATTTTTTAGAATTATGCAAGACTTTGTCCTTTTCAATAAGTTTGGTCTCTCAAAAATCATGACAGAAATGCTTGCTTACTATATTCTTTTACAAGGTTTGAGCAGTGAATGAGATGAATTCATTGACATGCTTCCTATCTTCCATAATTTTGCAAAGTGTTATTGAAATATAAATTTTATCATATATTATAAAATAGTGAATAAGAGAGTTGAGAGTGCTAAATTTGTAGACTTTGAGGAAGATTGTCTGCGAAATGCTTTCTTTTCTGTTTTTTTTTTTTTTCTCCTCACTATCATTAGAAGTCTGTAAAGTGTAACAGGAGCACCGCGATTCAAAAACTCGAAATTCCTTTTGTGATTTTATACTATGAAGTGAATTAATGTATAACAAACTAATGTCATTGGACTTCATATAGTAAGTCAAATTCTTTATGGGGAACACTTGGGATCGCGTGCAACCCAATTTCGTAAGTGAATGACCTTGTGTGGGTCCTTTGGATGCAACTCTCTCTGACTTCTCTATTCATAGTCTCTATGGTGGCCCAGAGTCTAACAACTAAGAGGCACGGATTAGACTACTTAAACACTCTAAACTTGTTTTCCTTACCTTTACAAGATTGGATTATGTGGAATGCTAAAAATAAAGTTAGAGCAGCATGCCTGAGCCAACTTCATCTTTATTATGAGGAAAGTGTGCAAGCGAGAGGCATAGCCTTCTCTTGCACACAAAAGGGTCATTGATGACCTCAAATTGGATGAATGTTACAACTTTAAATAAAAAAGTTAATTAATCCGCAAGTTCTTATAGTCTTAACTAATTTTAAATCAAATTTTTATAGTTTTTTTTTTTATCAGATCCTTATACTTTCACTTGTTTTTAATTAAATCCTTGCACTTATTTTTCTTTTTATTAAGTCCTTATAATTTTACTAAGTTTTTAATAAAGTCCACGTAGTTTTAATTTTTATTTATTAATTAAATATAAACTTAATTAAATAGATTAATAATGAAATATAAAATATTAATAATTAAATTAAATTAATAATTATATAATAAAAATAAGTAATATAAATAATTAATTCAGGAAAATTTTTCAGAACATTTAATTTTTTTTGTTGAAAAAAATTATTATAACAATTCATTATTTTTAGAATATTATTTTTTATAAACTAATATTAAATAATATATACTATTTTATGTTTATAGAACAATACTATTAGAATTTATGAAATAAAGAATAAAAAATTTAGGGACTTAATTAAAAATAAGGTAAACTTATAAGGACTTGATAAAAAGAAAAACAAATACAAGGATCTAATTAAAAATAGGTGAAAGTATAAGGACTTGATAAAAAAGAAAAAAAACTATAAGGACCTGATTCAAAATTGATTAAAAATAAAGACTTTCCAGATTAATTAACCCTAAATAAAATGAACATATGTCAACAATGGGATAGCTCCATGTGAAGATATTACATGAGATGAAAATGACAACTGAAAAAAAAAAAAGAATTTTATGGAAGAATGGGTTGCCAAATCAAATGCGATTTTGAATTCATGAGTATTTCAGAAGGTTTTCAATTATGTTGGGATTAGAATCCCACAAAAGTGAACGTTTATATAATGATTCATTGGCGGCACTTAGCCTCTTACTAGAATTATGAGATATATGAAAGATTTGATCATATATAATTAGTTCGTCACTTTTAACTTTGCTTTTGAGGAAACAAATAAATGTATTGACTGATTTGCTAGTCATGTCTATTATTTCAAAGTCTCCATCATCAAAGTGTAGGGATTTTTTAATTGAAGATTTATATCGGTCTTTCCTCCCCTGGCTTTCTTTTCATGGCCTCGTGTATTGAAAAATAATGACAAAGATGGTATTACTTCCTATCCTAGTTATGAAAACCAATTGACTAATTTAAACAAATTAAGAAAAGAAATTAAGTTAGTCAATTGTAATAAATAGATATTATCTTTTCTAAAATATCTTTACTAATCAAGTGTGTTTACTAGAACTGTTATAGTTAGAAAGACTATTTTAAAAAATATATATAAATATGAGAGAAAAAATAAATTGGGATCCTATATTTAGGATCAAAATAGAAATCAAATAAGATCTTATATTAAAAATTAGAAGTAGTATCAATAATATGTCAAATATCAAAATGCTCCTAAAGAATGCGGTTCAATCTGCTATATCCTATCCATCCATACATCTATATCTGTATTCGATAAACTGCAAAAGTAGAGTATCCAGCGTCCCAGTTGGTGACACGTGTCCAATCACACTACAAACGGATGCTCCAGCCGCCAATCAACCCGATATTTTAAACCCAGAATCAACTAAGCCGAAATTAGCAAATTTAACTCAGTCAAGTTTTTAAATTATTATTATTATATCATGTGACTATTATATAATACTACATCATATCTTTAATATATAAGACTCAATGATATTAGTAAAGCTAAATAATAACTTATCTATAGCATATATTATATGATTTTGTTTTGAAATACTTATATGAATTATTAGATTATATATTAGCTTACAAGTTTGGTAAATTGGTTTGAAAAAAATAATAAATATAAATATGTAAAGTAAATTATCTAGCTTCCTTAATCTCTTACTCAGCTTAGTCTTATATTAAGTATTAGAGTAGTACATAATATAATATACTTGTCTAATCCTAAATACAAGATCTAATTAACTAATTTGAGTATATTAGTGATATTAGTTAAATTAGTAACGAGACATTTTTTTTTTCCTAAAATACTCTAAACATCTTTCTTAATTTTTTCATTGATTTTTCTACTTGATTATTGTTAGAAAATAATGATAGGATTAATTTAACAAAAGATTGATATAGATATGAAATAGAGTGCATGTTATAATGCATATGTATTCGGGATTCTTTTAGGCTATAACCTAATCGTATTTAAGTGTCGGTTATTTAACTTCTCATACAGTAAGGACTCAAGACACTTAAATTAATTAATAAATGACATTTGAAGCTAAAATCATTTTTATGATTTTACATTAGTAATTTTCGGCCCTGATTTCGGATTAATATGGAATTTAATTAAAAATTGAATTTAAAGCAATTTAAAAAATGGTTCTACGTATTTATTTAATCATATACCTTAGTCTGTTTAGTTTTCGACCAGTTTTTCCTGTTATTCATATGAGCCGGAAAATCAATTAACTTCAAAATACCTAACAATGCAGCTGAAAGTCCAGTTAATTACGCAGCAATTCCTCTGAGAGATGTGTTCTAATCAGGCGAGAGCTATGAAGCAGATAATAATGGAAGGCGACGACCCATATCTTCCCCCAGAAATCATCAGAAACATTCTCAAACGACTCCCGGTAAAACACCTAATTCGATTGCAATGTGTCTGCAAAGATTGGAAATATCTCTTAAAGTTACCATCTTTCATCGAAGAACACCTCCACCACTCCACCCATCAAAACCCTTCTATTCTTGTCGACGGCCTTTCCCCAACTGATATTTTGCAATTATATTTGCTCGATACTGAGATGCAACTCCTTGAAGTTCATAGTGCAAGTCTGATTGATCTCCTGCGGGATGCTACGATCGTCGATTCCAGCAATGGCTTGCTCTGTGTCAGACTCAGTTGTTCATCTCATCCCATCTTATTGTGGAATCCAGCAATGAGGCGGGTCAGAGTAGTGGCTAAAGCTACTAATTGTTTTGAGGATAAGTATTACAAGTTGGGATTTGGATTCTGTTCAATTGTTAATGATTACAAGATTTTAAGAATTAGTGCTTCTAATGCGCAGGACTGGCAAGGGGAAGTTTATTCAGTAAAGACTGGGCTATGGAAGAAAGTAGAATGTGGTACCTTTGATGGTGTATCTATTTGGTGTAGCAGTGTTGTTGCTAATGGAAACATCTTCTGGTTTGGATTTAAGCCAAATGGGGAGAGCAGAGTTCATTTGTTAGTCTCATATAACTTGGCACTAGAAGTGTTTACGTTGATACCATCACCTATTTCATTTCTTAAACCAATAGATTTACTTCTCTCCAGGCTTACTGTTTATGAGAATAAACTTGCTATACTTTCTCACTATACCATTGACTTTGAATCTTCTGTGATTGATTTGTGGGTAATGGAGGAGGAAACGGGTACATCTGACGAAAGATGGGATTGGACTAAGAAATATAGCATCAGCCACCCTTGTTGGTTAGTTCCAAGGACTATTTGGAGGAATAATTTAGTCTGCTATCTTGATATAGTGGCGTTTAGACGAATTAGTGCAAATGATGGAAAAAATATTGTTTTGGTCAATCTAACTACTAATGAATTTAAGATAGTTGTTATCCATAAATGTGGCATCGGTTATCCTGTTTTGAACTACGTGGAAAGTCTTGTGCCAGTTGAAAATGACTACACTGAAGAACTTTGATACTAAATCTTGATTATCACATTGTATATTTGCTTTAAGTTGTTTTGCTGGAAAAGAATCTATAATAGTTCATATTAGTTTGTTCCTGTAATGCTTGATGTCCTTTAGAGATTGTATCTTGAATGGTAAATGACTAAGGGAACGTTTGAATAGAACCAAACTATGATTCTAGAAGTGATTTTATTGTGTATATGAAATAAATATGTAAAGAAATTTATTTCAATTTATAAAAAAATACTTTTAAAAAGTATCTCTCCTCATTCCCAAAATATTCTGTGCCATATGTTTGCAGCTTTATGCGACGTACCGATCTAAAATAAATATAGAGTTCAGTTTTCTTTCAAAGATGGAGATATAATTTGGTTTGTGGATCGAACTAGTTTTCCGCCTACCAACACATCTGCTTTTTCATTCCATTCAATCTTATTCTCATACCCTTTTCATTTCTTTTTCCTTGACAACACAAATTTTTGTGTTCAGTGTTTCAATTTCTTCTTCTAGACATTTAATTTTTTTCCTCTCATCATTCGATGGTTTAGACAAGCATGGAATGGGCAGCGTTAGGAGTGTTTAATGAATAATGATAGCTTTCTGGGGATATAGTGCCTCCCTTGCAACTGGAGGATGGGGATTTCTGTAATTATTAAAAACTGTAATTATTTAGAAGGATTGAATATTAAAATATAAATTTAAAAATATTACGATATTCCTACCTAAACTCGTATATTCTCTAAAACCACATTCTATAATTTTCTCCTAATTTTATGAAATAATCAAGATTCATTCATGTTAACTCTTGTTACTTTTTAATTGATAAGACCCTTTTCTTTCGGGCTTCGTGAATAATGAGCAAATCAAAAATTACGTACGAAAAATGATACCAGAGTCCCACAGGCCGAACACGTGTCAACATGTAGCCAGCGACATAAATATATGAAGTCGTAACATGAAATAATTGCTCCTATCTTTTTTTTTTATTCCAATAAGTTGTGGCTATGTTATATATAATCTATTATTATATTACTTTTTTAAATTTATAATTATATTAACTCAGAGGATTCAATTTAGTTTTAAGGATTGCTATTATGATAGCATGAATAAAATAAGAGTGTGAAAAAATGATTTTGATGAGACTCATTATTGAGAAAGCCTAAAAGAAAAAAAATTATTGATAAAAAATGATTAAAAAAATAAATTAATTAGTGTTGGTTATTAATTTAATTAATTAGAATTATTTTTTAGCTTTAAAATTTAAATTAGCTTAAATTAATTCAAGTAAATCTTGATTATTTCATTAAATGATGGAAAAATTATAAAATGTTGTGAGAAAGAAAATTGAATTTTAACTAGGATAATTTAGTATTTTTAAATTTATATTTTAGTATTTAGTCGTTCTAAATAATTATAAATATAAATTATTAACATTTTCAATCAATGCATTTTTAATCAAATTCTTAATTAACTTTTTTTTTCAATTTTGAACTAAAATATAACGGAGCATTAATTTGTTGACTTTCTAAATAAATGTTGTAATTACTGGAAATGAATGATTTTTCGGGAAAGATAGAATAGAAAATCAAAACGGTTAAAAGTTGAAACTTAAGAATGCAAAAATATAATTTAATCTACTCCATAAACTTGAGGCCATTTTTCTTTTGCCAACAAAGTCGTTTGATTCTTTATCAACATCACGCACCTGAAAATATATTTAAAAATGTTAGATATATCAAAATACTGAACACGCTCACTATGAGTGCTCAAAACGCGCGGCATTTTAAGTGCTGAGCACTCCATACTCATCAAGCTGATGAGCACGGAATGCAAACGCGGTCCCATAGACATTTATTCATTAAGCACACAGTCTTGGAAGATGGTAGAATGTGGGAACTAATTAGATGGTGGAGCTATTAAATCCAACGGCAAAACTATCAATGGAGCCATCTTTTGGCTTGGTAATAAGTTATCTGCAGAGGAAGGGGTTGAAAGCCAATTGTTAGTTTCATATGACATGGCAATGGAAGTCTTTGTGTTGCGACCCTTACCTATTTCAACCACTGAGCCTAAGTTGCATGATTCACTTCGCAATAGGCTTGCTGTGCCTGAGAGTAAACTTTCTTTGCTTGCACACGCTACCATTGGAGACAATGAATCTTCTTTGATTGATTTGTGGGTTATCGAGGATGATATAGGGGAACCATTGCAAAGATGGAATTGGATTAAGAAATATAGTTTTACCCACCCATTCCTGTAACTTGCAGCGACTATCTGGAGGAATGAGATTGTCTGCCATTTCTTGCCTCTGAGCCTGAGTGCAACTGAGCCTAAACCGAAGGGTTTAGAAGAAAATATTGTTCTGGTCAATCTCACTACTAATGAAGTTGAGGCTTGTTATCAATAGGTGTGACTATGGTTATGGTTATGATATTTTGAATTATGTGGAAAGCATTGCACCGGTTGGCAACAAAATTGACGATGACACTGCTTTCAAATACTCTTCCGATCCTTAATATATGATCTAATTATTGAGTTGATTTTGGTTTTAAATATAAGACATATTTATTATATTTATGAATTTTTTCTAAATTATGGCTATGGATACTCCCTGAACCATAATCAAGTAGAAGAGAAAGTGAGAATATTAAGGAAGATGATTGTGGTAGTTTAGAAAAAAACATGTCTTATTTTTTATAATTAACTAACTTACCTAACTTCCTTAATCTAATCAAATTAGTTAAATATGTCTTATATTAAGGATTAGATAAGTATAATATAAGGTAGGGTTGGAGAAGTTGGAGATTCACAAAGAGATCTATAAATAATTTCCTGGGACCTACAGCAAAAGATCTGGGAAGGGGAAATGATTTAGTAAAGGCTGACAACTGTGGTGAAGAGGCTTATCCGATGGTTCATAGCTGTAAGAGCAGAGAAGCGATAGACAAGTATGGATGAGGTGCTGCCCAATGTTTAGGCAATGTTTTTTTTTGTTTAGTTACAGATAGCTTTTTTGGGATATAGAACCTCCTTTTCAGCTAGATTTAAGGCTATTGTTCTGTTAATTTTTATCTCATTTATGTCAAGTGTATTTGGGTAAGATTTCTGGCTGGAATTGGCATCCTCTGTTACACCTATTCTGTTCCAGTTACCCCATTTACTTACTGTCTTTATTATTTGTTGTTATTTTGTTGACAAAAAATTGCGGGACCTATCTAGGATTTTAATTACTCAAGTTTCATTGAAACTTGACTCTTGGTTAAATTGTGATGCATTCTTGAGATATTTTGTGTTTTGATTAAATAAAGATTCCTCTATATTTGAGGATACCGCTTGCTACTTTGATTTTATTCCCTGGATCATTATTAATTGCCAGAATCTAGACAAAATCCAGGCTATCAAAACAAGTTTTTCACTTGTGCTAGCACTTTGGATGTGTTGTTCTTGCTGCAGATACTGATAGGAATGGCCTAACTCCATGAATGTGGATGCAGAAGATTCACATACTATGTCACTGTGTTTATGCGTGTGTTAGAGAGCTCGTTGATAAGGTTTTTAACTGGAATACTGAGAAGTGAGAACGAACACAAAAATTTACTCAACAAAGCAAATCCATGCATTTCCATGCGGCTGTGTTGTTCACTCCTATGGCATGTGGTAACGAATAGAAGAGGTGGTGGAGGGACCCACGGCTCAGCCTAAAGTTTTGGCCGGGTCTTTTGGGGGTGTTTGGATAAAAACCAAACTATAATTTTAAAAGTGCTTTTATGATATAAGGGGTAAATATATGGAGGAGTTTGTCTCATTTTACAAAAAAATACTTCTGGGTGTTTCCAAACACCTCCTTAGTGCTTCACCGATGACCAGACTAAACATTCCTAACTTTTTGTATCTCAAGAATCTTCCAAATGTTTGTAACAATTAACTTTACCTTCTTGCGAACAATTGTCTTGTCTTTGTTGAAATCCATTGGGAAAATCATTTTGTAGATACTTATAATTTTTTTTTTCAATTTTTAAATTGGTTTGTGTGTTTTTTCCCCCTTTTAATTCAACATCCTAATTTTACTTTACTAGCACAGTAAGTTTTTGTAACTTTGCTCTGATAACATCGTTACGCTTTATGCAAAAGCTAAGTATATTGGCAAAGCAAACTTATTGTATTTAGTTAGGAAAAACAATGCAGAGGTATCGAATTAAAAATTGAAAAAAATTATAGGTAACTACAAAATGGTTTCCTGAACGTTTTTTAAGAGTAAGGTTTAAAGTTTAAATAATTTTAGGGAAAATTCAAAAACAATGTTATAAAGAAAGGAATAGCAGATACAAATATTTTTAAAATTCAATCTCCCAAGTCCCATCACTCTTACAGGTTTAAAAAAAAAAAAAAAGTCCCATCGCAAGAAACGACGTTGCGTATTTAAATTAGAGATCAGAAATTAGCTAAAAATTACATATTCGCAAGAAACGACGTTGCGTATTTAAATATCTTTATTGATCGCATACCAGCTTATCTATTTAAAAATGTTTGATTGAATTTAGAAAAATTAGAGAAAAGTTCCCGTTGACAAGTTTATTATAGAAAAATTTTCCCCATTTTCTGTGCGTTTTCAAGACATACCTTCTCAGGATACTGGCAAGATTATATAATTATTCAAATGCGAGACGGCCCGCTTCTTCCACAGTCGACTCCGGCAAAAGCAAGCCACCTAAACCCTAATGGCGAACGCTCTGCCTTGAAATATTCATTTTCACCTGACCAGCACTATGGAGCAGATCGTAATGGAAGGCGTGACACCATTTCTTTCTCGGGAAATCATCAAAAACATTCTCAAGCGACTCCCTGTGAAGTCCTTAGTCCGATTTCAATGTGTTTCGAAAGACTGGAAAAATCTCATCAAGAGTACGTCTTTCATTGAAGACCATCTTCTCCATTCCAGCAATCAAATCCCTTCTCTTCTTTTACAGCAAAATTATAAAAAGGATCCTTTGTGTTTATATATGATCGATGGCCAAATGCGAATCTTTGAAGTTCAGAACCCTCCTTTGATGGGTTCCTTGCTGGGTGCCCAGGTCATCGGTTCCAGCAACGGCCTGGTCTGTGTTGAAATCGATAGGTATGGTGTATCTTCTCCTTCCCTTTTGCTGTGGAATCCATCAATTAGAGAGGTCAGACCGTTGTCCGTAACTATGTATGGCTCTGATGGTGATTGCGCTTTAGGATTTGGATTCTGTCCAATTGTTAATGATTATAAGATAGTGAGAACTTATGCTGAGTATGAAGATGAAGCTAGTCGAGTGGAGGTTTATTCGTGGAGCAAGGGATCATGGAAAGAAATAGAATTTGAGAACTTAGAGGGTATAAGTCTTTTTTCTGAAAATGTCTCTCTCAATGGAGCTATATTTTTCTTTGGGGTAGAGCTAGATGTGGAGGAAGAGGGTGGAGAGATGACTGAACTTTTAGTTTCCTTTGACATAGCAACGGAAGTGTTCAATGCGATGCCATGGCCTACTTTAGATTGTAATTCAGATAGAAAACTTACTGTGTATGACAACAAACTAGCTATGATTTGTCTCAATGTGATTGGGATATTCGAATCTTCGTTTGTTGATTTGTGGGTGATGGAGGAGGGAACGGGTGCATCAGGGGAGAGATGGACTTGGACTAAGAAATATACAAGCAAAACCCGTCCATTCTGTTTAAGCCCAATGACCATGTGGAGGAATGACTTTATTTGCAAAGCTGATGTAACTGAAAGTAAAAAGGAGAATGGCAAACCAAAAGCATTTATATGTATGTTCAATGTCTCTACTAATGAATCTAGGTCCTTAACTCTCAGCAATATCAGCGGAATTACTAGTATTTTCAATTACGTGGAAAGCCTTGTACCAGTTGGCAATATCCACATTGAAGAGCCAAGGTCTCTGTCCAAGAAGAAGAAGAAGAAGAATAAGAAAAAGAAGAAGAAGAAAGAGCCTAGATCCTAAGTCTTAATTATTATATTGTTGATTTACTTTGCTGAGCACTTTTGGTGGAATCTTTGATGCCCTCTAGATATGTTATGCAGAATGATGAATGTAGTTATTTTTCATTTTGGGCCAAAAGATTTAATGTAGTTACTCAATTAGCAGATGTTTGTGCCTTTCTTTTTGACTTTACCTATAATATCATGCTGTCCGTTTTTCTTTCAAACATGGGTGTACGATAAATTTAGTTTCTGGTGGGTGGAGTATGTTGGACTAGTTGTTTCTGTAATATACCAATGGTGGTATATCATGCGGGAGGCAAGAAAAATGGGTGAACTCAATTTGAGCTGCTTACGTTTTCATGTCATTTTTAGTGGAGAAGTGAATTAAATACATTGGTTTATGCAACTTTTTCATTTCATGATCATGTTCTTTGCTGATTGTACTAATATAGAAATGTGCTATAGAGTTGTAATGTTGCAATCTGACATCTTTTTACTTCACTTTCCTCATCTTCCACATATCTTCAAGCCACAGATAGCGCATATTGCATTTTAATGGTTTAGATCTATTTATCAATTGAAATTTTAGAATCTCAATTATTAGTTTTACAAGATATTGAATATGAACTATCTCTGATTTGAACAATGAAGATTTTCCAGAAGACGGGTTAGAGGGGGCTGTAGGGAGAAGCACGGTTTGAAATTTGCAATCCAATCCAACAACTTATTACCAAGCAAACAGAAATCTTTTTTTTTTTTTTTTTGGGGCTAGAAAGACTTTGATATGATAAGGAATAATCAATACTAGTTTAAGCGTCCAATCCATCCACTCTAATGATATGCATTTAAAAATTCCGCTAATAATATTTATTTAATGTGAAAATGAAAATAAAATTCTGTTTCAAAAAATAAGAGAAATATTTGATATTGAAATTTCATTATTTATTTTAAGTTAATGATAGAAAGTTAGCTAGAAATTAAATTGTAAATATTTATGTATATTTTTACAAGGAAACTAACGTATAGGAGTCCAATATTTGATTTATTGATTAAAAAAAATCGCGGTAGAATGGATCCTGCCGGTTGGCCGTACGAGTTTGAGCGCGCGACGCCCTCATGAGGCGACGATTCCCTGTTCGTTGATTGCTTGAAGCTCCATCCTCCCGGTCAGAGCACCATGAAGCAGACGGTAATGGACGGCGACACGGCATATCTTCCCCAAGAAACCCTGTAAAATCGCTAATCCGATTTCAATGCGTGTCCAAACAATGGAAAAATCTCATCAAGACTCCATCCTTCATCGGAGAGCATCTCCACCATTCCAGTGATCAAAACTCGTATCTTCTGTTGCAACGGAATCGGATAGACAATCCTATGCATTTATATTTGCTCAATCGCGAGTTGCAAGTCCTTGAATTTCTGAAGACGGATGACTTCTTGGGTGCTACAATCACCAGTTCCAGCAATGGCCTGCTCTGCGTTGAAATAGATAAGTATGATAAATCTATTCCTTCCCTTTTATTATTAAATCCAGCGACTAGAGAGGTTAGAGAGGTGCCTAGAAGCAGAGCTATTGATGATTTTGAGGGTAAATGCACTTCAGGATTTGGGTTCAGTCCAATTCTTAACGACTACAAGAAAGTGAGAACTTATGCTTCTCAGTTTGAAACAGAGGTAAATCTAGTGGAAGTGTACTCATTAAGCACAGGGTCATGGAAAGAACTAGAACTGGGTAACTTAAAACAAATAAGTCTTTTTTGGGAAACTGTAACTGTTAATGGAGCTGTGTTTTGGACTGGATTAAAGCTAGATGAGGCGGAAGCGGATGAAGACGAAGTGACTGTGGTAGTGTCCTTTGACATAGCAACAGAAATGTTCTCCCCGATGCCATGGCCTACTTTAAAGAATAACTCAACTGATAAGCTTACAGTGTATGACAACAAACTAGCTATCATTAGTGTCACCGTGAGTGGAATAGTTGAGCCTTCTTTTGTTGATCTGTGGGTGATGGAGGAGGGTGCACATGCATCAGGTGAGAGATGGACTTGGACTAAGAAGTATAGGAGCAGCACCTATCCATGCCGTTTACGTCCAGCGACGCTTTGGAGAAATGACATTGTCTGCAATGTAACTAAATATGAAGTGAAGAATCATAAACCAAAAAACAAGAATGAGTTAGGGATGTTCATTATCAGTGGTCGTGTTTATGGCATTTTCAATTATGTGGAAAGCCTTGTACCAATCAGTGTGCAAAATCAAAGACCCTCGATGCTAAATCTTAGTTATTTCATTGAAGATTTACTTTGCTACCCAATTTTAGTAGAATCCTTGATGTCTTTTAGAGATGTTATGTAGAATGATGAATATAGATATTCAGCTATTTATAATATCAAGCTGTTCTGTTTTCTTTCAGATATGAATATGTAATAATTTATAGTTTTTGGTGTATGGGTTATGTGACACTGTGTTTGCGTTATATGCTAATGATTTTATGAGAGGGAAGAAAAGCAGGTGAAGCTTGCATTTTCAAGTCATTTTTAGTGGAGAAATGAATTAAGTACTCTAGTTTATGCAGGTAGTATCCTATACAAACTTGACTCTCCTTTTGATCAGTGATACACTTTCATTGGATGGAGATTTTTTGTTTTCTCTGTGAAGATACCACTTGCTACATTTTTTTAAAAAAAAAAATTTGTATCTCACCGTTCATTCATATATATCTGGAACCATATATTACATAGAAAATTGCAAACCTGGCCCCTTTGTTTGTTCCTTTTCTGTCATTAAAATTCTCAATAACCATTCCTCAAAATCATACCAAAAAAAAAAAAACCATATGCTGTCTTGATTCTTACTTGCTTTTGACAGAGAGCACAAACCCACAAAGAGACTGTTCTGTAGGAATGTCATTCCTCATCAGCTTCCAGACAAGAAGTAGTACTTTATGCAAAACCTTATATGCCCCTGAACCATTTCCTTTCCAATATAAATCTTGTCCCTTTCATTAGTTGTTGAGACTTGAGAAGTTGATTCTCACTATTCTTTGAACAATACCATGATCATACAATTCAAACAACTTCCTCATATCCCATTTATCCAAATTATGCAAAATCAGGTTCTCGACTGATGAAACTGTCACAGGAGTCCTTAACTTCACTGTGGCTCTAACATTCACCCAATTTTGCATGTCCTTGACCCTTGAGATCTTCTCCGTGTAGAGTCATCTTCCACAGATGAACACTAATTAGGCCTCAGTAAAGATTGATATTAACCTCCAGAATGAACAAGAAAGACTGCCCAATTCTGGCACAATATTTTTAAGCCTATTGCATGCTAAGTTGGCAATTACTTTGCATATCACATTGCATGGGCATTTTGGCTTCATATCACCCAAGGCCTGTAACAGCACTAGTTTTTGGCACTAACATGACAAAAGTGTTATTCAGAGATCTAGGTAGCCTTCTTGGTAGAAGGAAGCGCTTGACCATTGAACATGTCTTCCCTCATCACAAGCCAATATTTTTGGAGGAATCTGCCAATACATCCATCTTATCCAATCTGAGTTGCTGAATCACCACGTCAATTTCCCCATCAGTCACTTGTGCACTAAGAACTTCCAGATGACTGCTACAAAAATGCTCCTCTATTAGCTTTTATTAGTTATCCTGCATTGTAACCCCATTACCATTGAAATCTTTTAACTTGAACATAAAATTGTTTCCCCTTCGTCTAGTTACCAAGTTGTGAAAGTATTTAGTGCCACAATCTCTTTTGTTCAAAATTTAATTATGCCGTCTAAGCCTACAGAGTTTCTTCACACTCCAACCAAAACTTGAACGTATTTTTCTATTCTTTTATCCAAAAACCATGATTCCCCATTCCAACTTGGTTTTGAAGATTCTTTAACATTCCTTCAGGAATTAATGTATTGTTTCTAATCCGTACTCTTTTGTTTTGATCCAAATTAGCATTTCTTCTTTAACAGTGCCTTCAAATTTGACTGAAGGAGGGCTTGTTCCGGTAAGAACTTAACAGTTGGGATTGTAAAAAAATTGTGATGCACTTGAACGTATGAAGAATGAAACTGATGGGCTTAGTTCAACCACTGGAGGTGACTGATGCGCTGGGAAATTATAAGGAGTTCGTGAGTTAAATTGATTATTGGCAGTGATTGTCTGATCTTTACATTGGAAGTTTGGAACATTTGAATCGGGAGTCTTTAATTACACTTTAATTCCATGTTCATAGCTTTATGAACGAATAACTTAATCTATATACTCTTCTGGTCCTTAATATAAGACCAATTTAACTAATTTGATTAGATTAAGGAAGTTAGGTAAGTTAGTTAATTATAAGAAAAGTGACACATTTTTCCTAAAACACCATAATCATCTTCCTTAATATCCCCTCTCTCTCTTCTACTTGATTATGATTGAGGGAGTATCCACAGGGTTAATTTAGAGAAAGTTGATAAATATGATAAATGAGTCTTATATTTATGACCAAAACCAACTTAAGAATTGGGTCCTATATTAAGGACCGGAGGAGTAATTAATACTACCTCCGGTCCTAATTATAAGAACCAATTAACTAATTTAAGAAGATTAAGGAAGTAAGTTGAGTTAGTTATTTGTCTTAAATAGGTGTTGTCTTTCCTAAAATATCTTTACTAATCAAGTCTATTAGCTAGAACTATAATTATTAGAAGGACTATCTTGGGAAAAATTGAGTAAATATGAGAGACAAAGTGGATTGGAATCTTATATTTAAGATCAAAATAAAAATCAAATAGAGTCTTATATTAAAAACCGGAGGTAGTATGATACTTTTACTGGTAGCTATAAGTGTTTTCTACATTCACGGAAACTCAGATATGAAACCTTGTGTTTAAACCGCCAAAACTCCTTTCACCAAGCCCAATGGGTCAATGCATATTGGTATTCCGTATATTCTGTACACATCCCCCCCACGCCCATATACTCCTCCGGTCCTTATTATAAACCCAATTTGACTTTTATTTGGTCTAATTATAAGACCCAATCCATTTTCTCTCTTATATTTATGCATTTTTTCCAAGATAATCCTTCTAATAATGATAGTTTTAGCCAATATACTTAATTAGCAGGATATTTTAGGAAACAACACTTATTTATTATAAATAACCAACTTAAACTTACTATCTTAATCTCCTCAAATAAGTCAATTGGGTCTTATAATTAGGATCGGAGGAGTATTATATTATAAATTAGAGGAGGTTTACCCGCGTGATATTCTTTTAGTCTGTCAGATTTCTGTAATTTTATGATTTGTACTAATGTAATAAAGACTTTTTAAATAAGTACTTTACTTATTGAAAAAATCACTAAAAAAACCGGAAATTTGAAAAATAAATTATTATCAAAACTCAAAACCTATACTATTATGGTCAAACCCATAATAATGTAAGGGCTTAGTTGAAATTTTTAATTTCATGATTTTTTTTTTGCGATTTTTCCTTACTTATTAGTATTAGTATAATTTTTTCCAACTTTTACAAACATCATTTTCTGTTTTGAGAAGGTATTATTTAATTTCTTTGTTAAAGACAGAAAATGAAATATTACTTTAAACCCAAAAAAAAATGCAAAACAAAACATATACTCAGTAATACTGCTAAAAATGAAAGTACTGAATTTTGTCTATTAAATCTTAAAATCTAAGTAACAAATTGATATAGGTAATTATTTATTTTATTTTTAAAATAGTACTGGTGTTGGCCAAAAACAACCGATTTATTTATTGATAAAAAGTTTGCTTGCGATAAAATATAAATTAATTTCGTTAGGCACTGACAACGCGAGGGATTCCAGGGATGGCGCAGATGCGTTCTTCCCAGCCAAGGGCCCTGACGCGGATGGAAATAGATGGCGGCAGCCCAGTTCTTCCCCGAGAGGTCATCACAAGCATTCTCATACGGCTTCCGGTAAAAGCCCTAATCCGATTTCAATGCGTGTGCAAAGAATGGAAAAATCTGTTCAAAACCTCGTCTTTCATCGCAGAACACCTTCAACACTCCACTCATCAAAACCCTTCTCTTATTTTTGAAGATTATGGCATACCTGATCCTTTTCGAGTATGTTTGCTTGATAGTGAGATGCGAGTCCTTGAAGTTCAGAGCGATCCTTTTTTTGATTCTAAACGATGTGTTTGGACCATCAATTCCTGCAATGGCTTGATCTGTCTTGGGATTGTTAATGTTCCTCGCTCTCTTTCCCTTTTAGTATGGAATCCAGCGACCAGAGAGACGAGACTGGTGTCTGAAGTTGTTGATGGTTGTGTTGATCGGACTTTACACGTAGGATTTGGATTTAGTCAAACTGTTAATGATTACAAGATAGTGAAAATTTGTGATTCTGAGAATGATTTTCTGGTTAATGAAGTGGAAGTGTATTCATTAAATAGAGGGACATGGAAAGAAGTAGAATTTGGAAAGTTAGATGGTGTAGGTATGATTTCGGGGGGTTTCGCTTTTAATGGAGCTATCTTTTGGGTTGGGTTAAAGCTAGCTGTGGACGAGGATGAAGATGATATCGAAATCATTGTGTCATTTGACATAGCTGCAGAAGTGTTTACATTAATACCGATGCCTCCTTTGCCTTCTCCGGTGATTAGTGCATCAGATCGCAAATATCTTACTGTATATGGCAACAAACTTGCCCTGCTATCTCATACTGTGAGTGAAGACTTCAAATCATCTTTGATTCATTTGTGGGTGATGGAGAAGGGTACATGTGCATCTAGGGAGAGATGGTGTTGCACTAAGAAATATACTAGCAGCCCCTATCTAGGCTGCAGGTTAGGCTACATGTTAGTTCCAGTGACTATTTGGAGGAATGAAGTTGTTTGCAATGTAACTGAAATGCCTTCCGATTATCTAATTGAAGATGAAGGTGAACCAGATGATGAACGAAGAATTGTTATGTTCAATATCACAACCAATGAATTTAGGACGCTTGATATCCGCAAATTTATCCTTGGTTATGGAATTTTCAATTATTCAGAAAGCCTTGTACCAGTTGGTAACATGCACGTTGAACAGCTTTGTTTTTAAATCTTGATTATGATATTTCATATTTACTTTGTTTAAGCACTGTTGGAAGACATAAACCTACAAGAGTTTAGTTCATTCTGTAACTGCAAGGCTTCATGTCCTTTAGTGATTTTATCAAGAATGATTAATGCAGATATGCAATGACAGATGTTTGTAGGTTTATTGGACTTATCTGTGATATCAGGTTATTCAGTTTTTCTTTTTTTCCAAAGATGGGCATGTATTTTAGTTGCTAGTGTGTGTATTGTTCGGGGCTAGTTATTTGCCTAATAAATATACCTATTATTCTATATAGTAATATGTGAAGGAAGGAAAGTAAGTTTTGATTAATTTGTAATGGATAAATGAATTAAATACACTGGTTTGTGACTTTGTGTAAGTAGTAGTCCTTCTTACTGTTTGTGCTTTTTGTCATTTTGGATACATGATCCCTCCTTATATTCAATCTTTTTTCATTGGTACTCTTTCAAGTAGCATGTGCTTTTCAAGATTCTTGGTTTCCTTAGCTTGTAGCATGAAAGATAGAATTATTATTTTCGATGCAGAAATGTAATAAATCACCATGTTTCCTGCAATCAGATTGAACACTTGTGCGTATTCTGCGTTTGAAATAATGTTTCCTGCCATCAGAATGGAGATACCAATGGAGCTTTTGTGAATACCTCCGTTATTGAAGTTTCTTTTTGAATGAATAAAGCAAGGAGCAAGTTTAACTAAATTCCATTTTCTTTTTTCCTTTTTTTTTTCTTTTTCTAAAATGTATGTGACCATGAATTTATATTAAGAATTCCTTGTATCTTGCCAAATAAAATGTGTTTTTGGGTTGACCTCTAAGAAATTATCTTCAAAATACTTGCTTACCTCTCAATGTTTATGCTTATAGAAGGCCTCTTGTTTTTTGGTTACAATGGTTTTGCTTGCTCTATGTTTATATTGTGTTGGAACTCTGTCATACATACGAATTCTGATCATATTATTTTGATTAGGTTCAACTGAAGGTTATATGTTTATTTCTTTTCTTAAGTAATTAAAAAAGTTAGGGACTTAGATGGTGGAGGTATAACTTACTAACGGTTTCACTCGTAATGGAGCTATTTTTTGGTTTAGGTCTAAACTAGGTGCAAAGGAGGATGAAGATGATATTAATTTGGTATGCAATAACATATGTTAGTAGCTTTATCTGAATTATCTATGATATGATATACTACCTCTCTACCTTAACATAATATATAAGTCAACTAATTTGAGTAAATTAAAGAAGTTTGTTAAGTTAGTTATTTATGATAAATAGTTGTTATTTTTTCTAAAATATTTTTGCTAATAATATGTATTAGTTAGAATTACTGTTTGATAAAGCTTTTAACATATTTGGCCAAAAAAAAAAAATAAAGCTTTTAACATATACAAATATTATAAAGATTATTTTGAAAAAAATAGATGAACATGAAAGACAAAATATATTGAAATTTTATATTTACGATCAAATTGAATATCAAATTAATTTTTATATTAAAGATCACAGGTAATATGTTTTAGTTGGTCTGTGGATTGTTTGGGATATTATCTAACCAATATACCTATTATTCTGTGTAATAGGTGGGGGAATAATGCAAGCGAAGAGAACATAAGTTTAAGTTTTTTCGGTAAAAAAAAAAGTTTCTGCCTTTTTTGTTCATTTCTTCAGGATAAATAAATTAAATGCATTAGTTTGTGGCTTCATTTAGCTAGCGGTTAAACATGAGTTTAGTTTCACCTTTTGATGGCTTTATTGCAGTGACCAAGGGACTAGCAGAACCCTCAGTAAACACAATGCCAGTATGGTCAAGCAAATCTCGGATATGTCTACATTGAGATGCTAAACTTGTGTGATCATCTGAGTTTCGGACTTCAATAACTATTAAAAGAAAAAACTTTATTCGGCTCTAACTATAAGAATAATTTTATAGTATAATTTACACTATAAAATGGAATTCACGACCAGAGGAGCAATTAATTTCACCAACATCCTTTGGCATAAATTTGTCATAAAGCAATTACTTTAGTTGAGAAATACTACTTCCGGTATTTAATATAAGACCTTGTTTGACTTTTATTTTAATCCTAAATATAAGATCCCAATCTACTTTGACTCTCATATTTATGTATTTTTTTAAGATAGTCCTTCTAATAGTGATAGTCCTAACTAATACTCTTGATTAGTAAGGATATTTTAGGAAAGACAATACCTATTTATTACAAATAATTAATTTAACTTTTTTTTTAATCTCTTAAAATTAGTCAACTAGTTCTTATAATTAGAAACGGAGGTAATATATACTTATGAGAATCCTAGGAGTAGATTATCATCCATATAGAGTGAAATTTAGGTTTGAGCAAAGGAAAAACCCAGGGAGTGTCAAACTCAGAACTTCATATTTAAGAAAATTCAGGAAAAAAAAAAAGGTTATTGGCATTATGAGGCTGAAAGACTCCTGCTAATGCAATTAATAATTTAATGACAGAAAAATTGATCAAAATATTATATTGAAATTATTTTTATAAGGATGGCATTTTTTATGTATTTAATAATATACTGAATATAGAGTCTGTAATTATTATAATTTTTTAACGATCTGTTTATTATTGATAGTGGCGAAAAAAAAAATTCATTATTGATTAAAAGAAATTTTCAATGAAAAAGAAATAAAAGCATACATGACACACCATTATAAACCTCAACCCCAGCGGAGAGTCGGAACAATGAACCGGATTCCTAATCAATCTGGTCGAAAGTATCAAACATATTACTCTCTCTTGTTTGGATTTTATATTACCTTTACTTTTTACTTAGTTCGAAATAATGTTATGTTGTAGTAATTTCATTTTGCTGGTAGTTTGTATTTGAATTTTTTTTAACCAAATATACACACACATATGAATGTTTGATTTACTTGGGAATTAATTATAAATCTTTTTATACTTTTTTAATTAAAACTGTTTCGTTTACGAATTAAGCGCCTGGTCGATTGCTTTCCCTCCGAAACTCGGACTGCCATTCTTCGCAGCCGAGCGCCATGAAGCAAACGGTAATAGATCTCGGCAATCCAGTTCTTCTTCAAGAAATCATCATAAACATACTCATACGGCTTCCGATAAAATCCCTAATACGATTTCAATGTGGGTGCAAACATTGGAAAAATCTCTTCAAAACCCCGTCTTTCATAGCTGAGCACCTCCATCACTCCGCTCATCAAAACTCTTCTCTTCTTTTCGAAGATAAGGACGAATGTGGTCGTTTGCGCTTACGTTTGTTTGATCCTGATATGCAAGTCCTTGAATTTAAGAACGAACGTTTTATCGGTTCTGTGCGGCGTCGTTGGATTGTCGATTCCTGCAACGGCCTGCTCTGTGTTATTGGTAAAAATCATTCCATTTATTTGTGGAATCCAGCTATTAGAGATGTTAGAAGAGTGCCCAAAGCTATTAACTGGTTTGAGAATGATGATTTCTATTTAGGATTTGGATTCAGTCCAATTGTTAATGATTACAAGATAGTGAAACTTTATGTTTCTGGGGCTGATGATGATCTGGTTAATCTAGTAGAGGTGTATTTGTTAAGCACAGGATCATGGTACGAAGTTGAATTTGATGATTTAGATGGTGTAGCTATTAGTTCTAACGGTTTCAATATTAATGGAAATGGAGCTATCTTTTGGTCTGGCTTAAAGCTAGGTGTGGAAGAGGATGGTGAAGATGATATTGATTTGATAGTTTCATTTGACATAGAAAGGGAGTATTTACATTGATTCCAATACCTACTTCAGCCTCTACATATTCAGAACATCTCAATGGTCTTGCTATATATGAGAACAAACTTGCTATGCTTTCTCACACTCTGAGTGGAGACCTTGAATCCTCTTTGGTTGAATTGTGGGTGATGGAGGAGGATACAGGTGCATCTAGGGAGAGATGGAATTGGACAATTAGATATACGAGCAAGCCCTATTTAGGCCTATGGTTACTCCCAGTGACTATTTGGAAGAATGAAATTATCTGTGATATTACTGTATTGCCCGAAGACATTACTAAAACTAAAGCCGAAGTGGAGAATGCTGAGCAGAAAATTGTTATGTCCAATCTCACTACTAATGAATTCAAGATGTATGCTATTCGCAGAGCTGGTGGTCTTGGTTATGGTTTTTTCAATTATGCTGAAAGCCTTGTTGCAGTTAACAACATCCAAATTGAGTAGTCTTGATAGCATGTTTACTTTTTTTAAGCACTTATGGTGGAATTGGACACGAGACTCTACTTCATTCTGTGACTATAATAGTTGATGACCTTTTGAGACTTTATCTATAATGATGAATTATGGATGCAGATGTGCGATAACAGGTGTTTGTAGCCCTACTTGACTTGTATATTATATCAGGTTATTTAGTTTTCTTCCAAATATGGAAGAAAAGTAAGTGGAGTACATTTGACTTCCCTGCATCTTCATTCATTTCTAATTAAATACATTCATTTGTGACTTTGTGGAATTATGTCCTCATATTTCCAATATTAGTGTTTTTTTTTTTGGGGGGGGGGGGGGACTTGTGAATACGTCATCTTTCATCATAGGACGCCATAACTACCTACTCTGCTCACCAAGATTGCTTGTCCGTGCTTTTGCAACAAGTATTCAACTATTCATTGGTTGGCTTCCTTTGAAGCTCGATTATTGGTTTAATCAGTTATGCGTTCTTCAAGTATTCCTTTTTTTTTGGGATGAAGATCCTTTCACATGTGAGGATACCTATTTCTGCTTTTATTTGTATTTCTCCTTTTATTTTCAAGCAAAATATAACATCTCAACTAGTAAAATTGCTAGTAATAACCATTAAGAACAAGAACTAAAACTGTCTCATAAGTAAGAATTGCTTTCTTTTTTCTCAGAATAAGAATTGCTTTTTTCCCCCTCAGAATCTTTGGGCACCGACCAGATACCAAGAGAAAGATGACAAGCAAGCTAGTATGTTGTAGTATTTGCAGCATCCAAAGATTTTCTTTTTAATACTTATGAGCGAGAATTTTTAACTAGGAATTTGTTTTCTGTATCCAATTCTCTACCCATAAGATGCCGCTGCCTTGGAGTTTTGAGATCCTTAAAGGATTTACGTGGTACAGACCTCTTAAATGTCAGTATCCTTCTATCATGATATTCAGATTTCATCTCATCTAATTATTCTACAAGCATCCTTATCCTATTGATTTTCTTTTCCCATGGCATATTATTTCACAAATGTCAGTACAGGGACATGATATTCCGGGACATGATATTCCAGGACATGAAGGCTTCCAACTATAATATTTCAGTTTTCAGGTTAGTTTATGAATTGTTGAGTACTCAGACTTCCCACATCTATTTAATTTTACCTTATTCTATGCCTGCTATTACACATTTGGGTCATGCTCAATTTGATCCTTTTGAGTTTTTAATATTTCTAATTGCACTTGTGTTAAGATGATCACACCTTAATTTTATATTGTCCTTGTTTTCTAAAGGAATAAGGAAGTGGAACTTGATATGCACCAATTCATTAAGGAATTGCATGAAATGAATAAGGAATCAGCAACAAAGTTGCAGGTCCCTGTTGTGGAGCAAGATGGACTCCCATGCAATCTGATTATTTTTCCTCAATTTTTAGTAAAGCCTTCACATATCCTTCTTGGGCACATTTTGGTATTAGCTTCACTATGGACTTAAGTCTTCAGACAGGTAATCAACAATATGATGGGAATTATTTGCAGGGATGTGGAATGACTTGAATGTTGAGGTGGAATAACTATTAAAATCCTGATATGTAGAGAGGCGCATTCTCTCTGGTAAAAAAGAAAGAGGGGCACATTGTGGGAAGCAATGAAATAAAGTTCCAAAACTTTTACTCCAAGTGATTAGCTTTCTTAGACATAATTAGAAATTTAGAACTACTTACCTCTCAATTTAGGTTATTATTGCTTTAATATTTTTTTGGTAGGTTTCAAAAGTAAGGAGGGAATTGGGTAGCTAGCTTTCTCAAACTTTAATATTAAATGGTTAGATTTTTTTTTGGGCAGGTTTCAATTGAAATATCACGCCTTCTGGCTTCTAGGCAATGATGTGGCTAAATCTTCACATTTTCTTTTATTAAATTTTTTTCCTTTTTCAGGAATATGTTATTTAATCAAGGAAAAATGATAATAAAAGAAGCTGAAAATTTATAAATGTCAAATAAAGAATGTCCATAAAAATTTGTTATTTTTTATAAATTTAGAGTTGTCAATATCAAATAAAATATTGTTACCAAACTTGATTTGATATTTAGTAATTTTTAACTTCTTTTCTTCGTTCTCCCTTTAATCAATACAGAATAAGTAGTATGCATTTTTTTTTTAATATTTAGTGATTTAAAGTTTTTTCCGGACCGAAGGTTTGATTTAGTTTAATAAATTGGCCTAAAAAAAAACTTAGATAACGTAAAAAGTATGGAAAGCAAGAGTTAGAGGAAAAAAATATGAGGGAATATATATTTTTGTTTGTTTGAGTAAAAAATATAATTAGAAGAAAAGCTGAGGGGCAAAATATGCCCAGAACTCTCATTTTCTATTCAAAAGTGGGGCGCTTTTGAAAAGGAAATGTATTATCCAAACTTGTTGCAAAATGAGAAAAGAAAAAGAGAAAATTACAAATAAAAACCCTTTAATATGTAAAATTAGGAGTGTTCAATTTGTCCTCCCGTCCTGGTATCTTGGGTCGGGATGGGAACAGTGACTAGGATAGGATGTGACACAAGACGGGGTTGTCTATCCCGTCCTGTCCTAGGATTTTTTTTTAAAAAATTATTTATGAATAATTATTATTAAATTATTTAATTTACTTATTAATAATAATTATTATTTTTATAGTGAATTTTAGCTCGTAAGTTGTAGTATTATTTTAACAAAATCTCATTCCTTAATAAAATAATTCATAAAGACATTATATAGTGTTTTTTTTCCTGTATTTTTTATAGTATTATTTTTACATCTTTTTTATACTATATAATTGAGTTTTCTACATAATTTTTTAATGATGTTTTTATCTTTAGAAGCCCAATAAAAAATAAGCATTATAACATAAAAATTCATATAAAAAATTTTTTTTTTAAAAGAGGGAAGCGGGACGTCCCTGTCCCGTTTCAATCCCGATGGGACGTGACGGGACACTAGACAAAATCTCTGTCCCGTCCCTATTCATCGGGATGGGACTAGTCCCGATCGCGTTCCGTCCGGTCCCATGAACACCCTTATGTAAAATTGTGATTTGGGACTTTAAATTTGAAAAATAGCAAATAAGGATCAGATCTTACTTTTGCAAATATAAAATGTTGATGAAATGTCTGAAATGTCTCTCAGTCAAATTGTAATTTGGTCTACTGAAATTGTAATTCGTTAAAGTGAACTTGTCATTTCCTATAGTCAACTCTTTATTTGGTGTGCTCTCAACTAAGTTGTAATTTGATCTATTGTAGTTGCCATTCGCTAAAATAAACTTGTCATTTTTCATAGTCAATTTGTCATTTGGCTCAATGACATTTCAGAAATTTCACCACAATTTCATATTTACAAAAGTAAGATTGAGTTTTTATTTGCTATTTTTCAAATTAAAAACCCCAAATCGCAATTTTATATATTAGGGGTTTTTATTTGTAATTTTTTCAAAGAAAAATGTGGGCTGATATCTTTTTCATACAAGTTTTATTATCATTGTGAAAATAGTCAAATTTCCTTTTTACCCTATTTATTCAAACATAAAGAGATAAAACATTTTTCTAACAAGTAGTTGGTTAAAATAGTAAGCGGATTTATTTTTATTAAAAAAAAAGAATACAAATTCAAATCATGAAAAGCACACTTATTAAGAGAGTTTTAATTTTGACGTTCTTAGCTAAACAAATATTAGTTTTAAACCTAAAGTGACTTGATAAAAAAAAAAAGAGATAACAACATTTTTTTTTTGCCCTTTTCCCTTTTTTTTTAAAAGAAAAAGGGATAATTAATGTGCAAGTCTTCATAGTTTCAACTTTTTTCTAATCAAGTCCCTATAATTTTTTTTTCTTTTTATCAAATCCTTATTATTTTGCTTTTTTTTTTAATTAGGCCATTTTAGTTTTTATTTTTTATTCCATAAATAATAATATTTTATAAATAATGAATTATTATAATAATCTTATGTTAATATTATTTTAAATTTTTAGTTAAGCATATACATTATTTATTTTTCAATTCCAATTTTTATATCTATAAAATTCATATTATAATAATAAAATTTTTTAAAATTAGAATATAATTATAAATAATTTATAGTTAAGTATGATCGATTATTTCCATTAATTATTAATTACTAAATAATTATATTAATGATTTTTTCAACTATAAAATTATTAATTTGAAAATAAAATTAAGTTTAAAGAATAAAGTTAATAAATAATTTTTTAAAACTACGAAGAACTTAATTAAAAAATAAATAAAACTATAAGGACTTGATAAAATAAAATAAAAAGACCTAACTTAAAACATGTGAAAGTAAAAAGATCTAAAAAAAATTTTTTTATAAAAACCTGATTAAAAATTATATAAAACTATAAGGATCTCAAGATTAATTATCTCAAAAAAAAATCATAAACAATAAATAGAGGAAATTACGTATGTGAGATTTTGTTAAGTCCACCTTGATGAATTTTAGGATTTATTGAAAAGTAAATAAAACTGGGCTTTAAAATGAAATATGTTCCTTTTGTTTTGAAAAAAGCGGGTACAGTTCCCCATCACGCTGCGCGTTTCCCGATTGATTATGGAGTGTTTGGATGAAACCAAACTATGATTTAAAAAATAATTTTTAGAGAATAGATTTTGGGAAAAATAGATTTTGTGAAGAATAGATTTTGTAAAAAAATGATTCTGAGAAATGAGAGTATTTGGATAGTTGTTATCAGAAGCACTTTTTATATATATAAATTACTAAAAAAAAGCATAAGTTGATATGATAATTACATAAAATATAGATTTTATGATATATTTTAATTTGAAGAAATAAAATTATTAATAATATATTTTTTACCAACATAATTAATAATACATAAGATAATGTAATTAATAAATAATTAATATATGTATATATGTTTATAAGATATAAGGTTAAATGTGTTTATTAAAAAATAATTGAGAAATGTTAAAATCATATTATTGTTGAGATCTACTCTGATAGGTATAATTATATTTTCCAATTTGAACCAGAAGCAGAATGGATCACTTCTCCTGAAATCATGGTTTTGGATTCCAAAATCATGATTTTGGCCTAAACTATGATTTCAGATTATTGGCCCAAAATTGATACTGTTTGGATGACATCCCACTCAAATCATGGTTTTGCCTTCCAAACAATGGTTTTGGGAGCCATCCAAACAGGCCCTATGTATTAAAGTATTTAATGAAACGCATTTGAACTAATTTTTGAGAAAATCATGAAAAAAAATCATGGAAATTGAAAAATTATATACAAATACTTATTCAAAAATTGCTGTCAAAACCCATAATACGGTGAAAACCCATACTAATATTGTAACAGGTATTTATTTATAATTTTTTTATTTTAGCCTTTTTTGTGAGTTTCCGCTAATTTTTACTATTTAGCGATTTATTGATTTAAAAGGTCAAAAAATATTTCACCAAAGCGAAAATATAACCGCTCGACATTTCGTGGCTTGTTCTGCTATTATCTCCTCGAATCCCTAATGTTCCGGTTGGATAGGAAGAAAAATTAAGAAGGAAAATGAAAAAAAAATTAAGGAACAAATATTATCACCCCCATTTTGTTTAAAATAAAAAAAAGGAAAAAAGGTCAATATATGAATAATTAAAATATTTTTTATCTCAAAATATATTATATTTAAAATCAAATTAAAGATCATAATAAAAATTTATATGAACATTAATATTATCAAATAATTTAAAGTTAAATTAATTAACAAAAATATATTATCATATGAGTATATTTGAAACTTAAGTAGTTTAGTAAAATTTTTTATTTTTAATAGAAAATTAAAATGTGGATAATTTTTAAGTTAAATATAATAAAAATAAATAAGATATATATTATTTAAAATTATTATTAAATAATAAAAATTTATTATAAAAGCTGAAAGAGATGGAGAAATATATGTGTATATACATGTAGAGTCCGTATAAATTTTGAATGTGAAAAAATAGAGATTATATGTTGGTTTGAAATTTGACAGTAATGATGTAATTTTTTTAGATTATAAAGTAGTCGTAAATAAAATAAAAAAATTGCATTAAAAGCATCTAATATAAGGAAGACTATATCATAAATGTGAGTTTTCTTCTTAATTTTTTAATACGTGAAGAAAAAAGTTGGGAAAAAAAACATCCCATTTTTTCTCTTATTTTTTTTTCTTCCGTTTTTCTCTCCTTATCTAATTTTTTTTAAAAAAAAAACTCATTTTTTTCATCGTTTTCTTTTTTAGTTCTCTCCCCTCCCTTGTTTTCTCTCCAAGGAAACAAAGGGTAGTTGTTCCGAAAATCTTCGTTGATTCTTTGACAAAAGGAAACCTTCGTCGATTGCCGAGGCTTTAGGGAGACCTGTTCTTCCCAAGCGATAACTATGAAGAAGATAGTAAGTGACGACGACGTACCATTTCTTTCTGAGGAAATTATCTTCAACATTTTGAAACGACTTCCTGCAAAATCCCTAATCCGATTTCAATGTGTCTGCAAACATTGGAAAAATCTCATCGAAAGCCCATCTTTCGTGGCCGACCACCTCCACCATTCCACTCATCAAAGCCCTTGTCTTCTCTTTGAGCCGTATGATAGCGATGCTCCTTTGAACTTGTATTTGCTTGATTGCGAGATGCAAGCCCGTCAGGTTCCGAAGCATCCTTTGATTGATTATTTGGAGTTCGGTTGGGTAATTGGTTCGAGCAATGGCTTGCTCTGCGTTGACATCAGTGACGATCGTGCATCTCATCCTGCCCTTTTATTGTGTAATCCAGCTATTAGAGAAGTCAGACCGGTTCCCACAACTTCTGGTGTTATAACCGGTTCTATAGGATTTGGGTTCAGTCCGATTGTTAATGATTACAAGATTGTAAGAATTTATGTTAATGAGATGTTTGGAAATGTGGAAGTATACTCCGTAAAAACAGGGTCATGGAAGGGAGTAGAAGTGGGGATCTTAGATGGTCTAAAGATTACTTCTTGCAGTTTCACTGCTAACGGAGATATCTTTTGGTTTGGGTTTACGCTGGAGGAGGAGGAGGATGAAATTGGTTACATTGTGGGTGGAAATGGTCATCATGTGATAATTTCGTTTGACATAGCAATGGAAGTGTTTACATTGTTGCCAATGCCTAATTTACCCCCTGGGTCACATCAAAATAGACTCACTACATATGAGAACAAACTTGCAATGCTTTCTTATCGTGGGATTGAAAATTCTAAATCTTCTTTGATTGATTTGTGGGTGATGGAGGGATGGAGTTGGACAAAGAAATACACTAGTAACCCGTATCCATGCTTCTTAGACCCCATGACTGTTTGGAGGAATGAAATTGTTTGCAGGATTTCAGCTGGACGTGAAATGGAGAATGACGAACCAAACACTATTTTGCTCAATCTTACTACAAAAGAAGTTACAGAGTTTACTGTTGGCAGAAGTCACGATGCTCATTGTATTTTCAATTATGTAGAAAGCCTTGTACCAGTTGGAGGAATGAAATTATTTGCAATGTATGTGTAGCACCTGGACCTGTTGGTGATATTGAAGGTAATGTGGAAAATGACGAACTATTCAACCTCGCCATTGATGAACTCAGCTTGGTATTTTCAATTAGGTAGTTAACATTTACTAGTTGGCCACATCCACATTGAAGAAACTAGATCTTAAGTATTTAGTATTTACTGTTATATTGCAGATTGCTTAGTTTAAGGCCTTTTATTGAAATGACCCTATGCTCTATTTATTTTGTTTTTATGTTTCCTTCATGAGAAGGAAAACTGAGCACCTGGCTTCCGTAAATAGCTAATATGCAACTCATGGATGGAGACTTTTGATGAATGGAATATTTTTGGTGCCTATGTTGTTCAGTTAGCTTACCCCCTCTTTCTTATCTCACCCTCGCCCTCTCTGTTCTGCAATTCTTCCCCATATTTCTTCATTTCCCCCTCTATTTGCATCATTCTGGCATCAGTTAGATTGTGTTTTGCATCACTGTATTTGGTCCTATCTATTATATCATGTTGTTCAGTTCTCTTTCAAGATGATGCATAATTTAGTTGCTGGGTGTGTGGACTACATGGAATTTTCTATTAGATGAGAAGGAAGTAGAGTAAGTGAGTTGCGGTTTCATTTAATTCATCCTGGTACAGTAAAGCAAATATCATGGATGAAAGAAAATATTGATTTTATAATATCTAAAATAACAAAATTACTAAATAATAAAATAGATTTTCTTTAATAATTATCACTAAAAAAAATAAAAAAAATTTTTTTTAATGAAATTTACTCAATAAATCAGATTTCATATCAACAAATTATTAGAAACTCATATACTTTTCAAGTTAAGCAGATATCTAGTACCTAATTTTTAAAACATTTAGGGACTATTAAGAAGCATTGAACATTAGAAATAATAATTGGAATTGATATTAAGAAAATAGTATTTAGTATACTGGAAGTACCTTATAAATATAATGAGAGTATAAAGTTGCCATAAATAAAATAAAAAATTATGTTAAAGGCAGAATATGTGTTCGTTCATCCAATGAACAGTTGGTTGAGCTGGTAAGTAGGCTCGTCTCCCGTAAGGATGAGAACATGTGTTCAAATCTAGGGAAGCGCTCTTGTTGGGAGAGGGGACAACCACCGCTAGAAAACCGCGGCACTCCTTCCCCTCGAGTCCGGATTAGTCAGTTGCCAATAGGTACCGGATTACCGAGTGGTGTATTACAAAAAAAAAAAAAGAGAAAGAATATACAATAAATGTGAGTTTTCTTCTTATTTTTATTTCATGTATGAAGAAAAAATTTCAAAACAAAATAACGTGACCCGTATTCTATTTTTTCTTTATTTTTTTTCCCCTTCTGCTTTTCTCTCCTTATCTCAATAAAAATTAACAAAAAAACTTAATTTTTTCCTCGTTTTCTTTTTTATATCTTTCTCCTCCCTTGTTTTCTCTCCGTGGAAACCAAAAACCCTCGGTGATTCTTTGACAAAAAGAAACCTTCGTCGATTGCCGAGGCTTTAGGGAGATCTGTTCTTCCCAAGCGATAACTATGAAGAAGGTAGTAAATGATAACGACGTACCATTTCTTTCCGACGAAACTATCCTCAACATTTTCAGACGACTTCCTGCAAAATCCCTAATCCGATTTCAATGTGTCTGCAAACATTGGAAAAATCTCATCAAAAGCCCATCTTTCGTGGCCGACCACCTCCACCATTCCACTCATCAAAGCCCTTGTCTTCTCTTTGAGCCGTATCATAGAGGTGGTCCTTTGAACTTACATTTACTTGATTGCGAGATGCAAGCCCGTCAGGTTCCGAAGCATCCTTTGATTGATTATTTGAAGTTCGGTCGGGTAATTGGTTCGAGCAATGGCTTGCTCTGCGTTGACATCAGTGACGATCGTGCATCTCATCCTGCCCTTTTATTGTGTAATCCAGCTATTAGAGAAGTCAGACCGGTTCCCACAACTTCTGGTGTTATAACCGGTTCTATAGGATTTGGGTTCAGTCCGATTGTTAATGATTACAAGATTGTAAGAATTTATGTTAATGAGATGTTTGAAAAAGTGGAAGTATACTCCGTAAAAACAGGGTCATGGAAGGGAGTAGAATTGGGGATCTTTGATGGTCTAAAGATTACTTCTTGCAGTTTCACTGCTAACGGAGATATCTTTTGGTTTGGGTTTACGCTGGAGGAGGAGGAGGATGAAATTGGTTACATTGTGGGTGGAAATGGTCATCATGTGATAATTTCGTTTGACATAGCAATGGAAGTGTTTACATTGTTGCCAATGCCTAATTTACCTCCTGAGTCACATCAAAATAGACTCACTACATATGAGAACAAACTTGCAATGCTTTCTTATCGTGGGATTGAAAATTCTAAATCTTCTTTGATTGATTTGTGGGTGATTGATTTGTGGGTGATGGAGGGATGGAGTTGGACAAAGAAATACACTAGTAACCCGTATCCATGCTTCTTAGACCCCATGACTGTTTGGAGGAATGAAATTGTTTGCGGGATTTCAACTGGACGTGAAATGGAGAATGACGAACCAAACACTATTTTGCTCAATCTTACTACAAAAGAAGTTACAGAGTTTACTGTTGGCAGAAGTCACGATGCTCATTGTATTTTCAATTATGTAGAAAGTCTTGTACCAGTTGGAGGAATGAAATTATTTGCAATGTATGTGTAGCACCTGGACCTGTTAGTGATGTTGAAGGTAATGTGGAAAATGACGAACTATTCTACCTCTATTCAACCTCGCCACTGATGAACTCATCTTGGCATTTTCAATTATGTAGTTAACATTTACTAGTTGGCCACATCCACATTGAAGAAACTACATCTTAAGTATTTAGTATTTACTGTTATATTGCAGATTGCTTAGTTTAAGGACTTTTATTGAAATGACCCTATGCTCTATTTATTTTGTTTTTATGTTTCCTTCATGAGAAGGAAAACTGAGCACCTGGCTTCCGTAAATAGCTAATATGCAACTCATGGATGGAGACTTTTGATGAATGGAATATTTTTGGTGCCTATGTTGTTCAGTTAGCTTACCCCCTCTTTCTTATCTCACCCTCGCCCTCTCTGTTCTGCAATTCTTCCCCATATTTCTTCATTTCCCCCTCTATTTGCATCATTCTGGCATCAGTTAGATTGTGTTTTGCATCACTGTATTTGGTCCTATCTATTATATCATGTTGTTCAGTTCTCTTTCAAGATGATGCATAATTTAGTTGCTGGTGTGTGGACTACATGGAATTTTCTATTAGATGAGAAGGAAGTAGAGCAAGTGAGTTGCGGTTTCATTTCATTCATCCTGGTACAGTAAAGCAAATATCATGGATGAAAGAAAATATTTATGAAATCACTGAGATATGATAACATAAAATTTTAACGTAACTAAATAATAAATGACGTCAATATATAAAAATATTATAAGATCTAAAATAAAAAAATTACTAAATAATAAAATAGATTTTCTTTATAAATTATAACTAAATAAAAAATAATTTTTTAATGAAATTTACTCAATAAATCAGATTTCATGAAAGAAATTATTAGAAGCTCATATACTTTTCAAGTTAACCAGATATCTAGTACCTAATTTTTAAAACATTTAGGGACCATTACAAAGCATCGAACATGAGAAATAATAATTGGAATTGATATTGAGAAAATAATATTTAGTATGAGAAATTGTTTATTATATAGGATTAGACAAATTTATATGTGTAGAATTGCGGAATACTATGGAAAGAAGTGGTATTCCCCAATCTTACTTTTATATATTTATCTAATCTCATATAACAGATAATTATTTATGCTAAAAAAATTTGTAATGATTTTTTTTAATTATAATCTTAATCTATATTTCTTGTTTTTAATGCACGGAAGAATTGTTGGCAAAAATGTGGGAAAGATTTATTTATGGATAAAAACGAGTTTATGTCCTGACCCTAGGCGTGAATCATGGTCATCACGGTGGCTCTCTCATGAGGGGGCTGCTCTTCTCAGCCGATCACCATGAAGCAGATGTTCGAGGATGGTGACACACCGTTTCTTCCCGAAGAAATCGTCGAAAGCATTCTCACTCGTATCCCTGTCAAGTCCCTAATCAGATTTCAATGCGTCAGCAAACAGTGGAAAAATCTCTTTAAAACTCCATCTTTCATTGCAGACCACTGCCTCCACTCTGTTCATCATAATCCTTCTCTTCTTTTACAATTGAATCACAGAACTCTTCCTTTTCCTTTTCCTTTGAAGTTATGTGTGCTCGATGACAAGAAGCGAGTCCGAGAATTTCAGAACCCATCTTTGATCGATTCGTTGGGGTTGTGGTCGCCAAAATCATCGGCTATAGTAATGGCTTTCTTTGTGTTAAATTCGATGAATTTGGTATGTCTCCTCCTTCCCTTTTGTTGTGGAATCCAGTGATTAGAGAGGTGAGGCAGATCCCTAGAACTATCAATGATTTTAAGGGTGACTGCATTATAGGATTTGGATTCAGTTCAGTTGTTAATGATTACAAGATTGTGAGAGCTTATAAGTCTGATCTCGCTGTTAATAGAGTGGAAATGTATTACGTAAACAAGGGTTCATGGGAGAAAATAAAATTTGAGGACCTGAAGGGTGCAAGCCTTTTTCATGACAATGTCACTGTTAATGGTACTATATTTTGGGAAGGGACAAAAGATGTAAACTTCATAGTTTCATTTGACATAGAAAAAGAAGTTTAGATTGATTCCAATTCCAATTTTAGACCGTTATCCATGTATAGTGCTTGCGTACGATTTATAAGAACAAACTTGCTATGTTTGTTACCATTCTGCTTGGAGCCTTGAAATCTTACCATACTCAATTGTGGGTGATGGAGGAGGGCACAGATCCAACCAAGGAGAGATGGAGTTGGACCATGAAATATAGTAGGCCCTACTGTCCGCACTTAAGGGCAGCGACTATATTTTTGGGGGGGGGGGGGTGAAGCTGTCTATAAATGCAATATTAAAATAATGCCTAAACTTTGAAAGTTTACTGGACTTGGACTCTTTAGTGAAACTGAGCATGAAGTGGAGAATGATGAACAAAAAGTTGTTATACTTCTCTTCAATGTAAATACTTATGAATTTAAGATATTTGCTATCTGCAAATGTGACCATGATCTTCCTATTTTCAATCATGTGGAAAGTCTGACACCAATTGACAACACTCATTGAAGAACCTGGATCCTAAATCTTAATTATTTCATTATAGATTTACTTAGTTGTTGAACTTTAGTTTAGACAGTTCTATACGTGCAAGGCTTAATGACTATGCTGCTAAAGAAGCTGAAGTAGAGATCATTTACAGAATCTATCATGGATTTCAGTAATTGTTTCTTTCATGCAACTTCTATCTTCTTTGTGTGTGAGGCTTTGGCTCTCAACCAGAGGATGCAGAGATTTTGAATCTGATTATCAGCTTATGATTAATTCCGGTTTATGGGGTAGTTTGTCCTGAATTGAATTTCAATGCTGTCTTGAAGAATATGGCATTAGGGAGGGTGGCTTCGCTTGGTCTTATTTTGTTTAGTGTTCAGCCCTTTATCCGTTCTGATTTTGTTTTGTTGGGTTCTTACTCTGTTTTTTTTTACCTTGTTTGTTGGGTTCTTATGGTGTTTGGTGTGATGATACTTTTTGTTCCAAGAAGTGTAATACCTTTGATAGTAACTGTTGAGAGTTGAGACTTACAAATTTACGAATGATGACTCAAAAATGGACGTAGGAATTGAATTTTTCTTTTTTCAAATTTTACGAATCCTTCAAGTAACCATCCAAATACCAAAAGCAAAATGATGAGCAGCTACTCGAGAATAATAGAACTTTTTAATAATAGGAAAAGGGGGCTTATCCATTTCTGAACACCATGTGGATCATTTAAGCACAGATATGGTAAAATGTTTCATTGTTCTGGCCAATGCTTGACCTGTTATTTACAAAAGACAGGGAAATATAGAACTCAATGGAATTCATACATTTTAAAGACCGAATTGGGGGTTCAAATTGTTTGTTTTGTGAACAAGAAGGTTTGCTTGAATTTTCTTTTTTCTTTTTTTTTCCTAGGCAAAAGTGTGTTAAATGCCTCTGAAAAACTGGCAATAATCAAATTCAACCTAATAGTATTGGATATCAATGTCATAGGGCTTAAGTTTCTGAAAAAAAAATCTATGAATTATTGAAAAATATACTTGATGATATGATATGCTTTAAATTTTAAACTTGGCATTGTGCTTGTAATAATAGTTGTTAAACGTTAACATAATGTGATTAATTTATCATAGTGGATTTTTGGTCAGTGCGAATAAACCAATAAAGGGTTAAATGACAAATTTGTTATGAAAATTTTCATTGTATTTAACTTCAAATTGATGTAATGTTTTTTTGAAAGTTTACAAAAGATACTTCAGCATCATCCTATAATAATGCTTGACTAACATTACCGTTAGTTGAACAATTCTAGTTATAGTTATTGGGCAATTTTGCTCTAAAAAATTTTTAGAACGGACAATTAGTATCCTAGTCTCTTGATTGGCAATATTGGGCATAATATTTTTGGGGTATTAATTTTTAAATTTAGAGAAAAATCTAACTCATTATCAACAACAAATATTTGTTTGTATTCTTGAATTGACCAGACTTGCCTTTAAACAAAATTCGGACTTGTCACTTGTTTCCTCGAGAGACGAAAGTAAGTTTGGACATGTCTAGTTACATATTTAAATTGACTATAAAAAAAATTTTACTCATCATTCGATGAAAATTCTTTAAGATGTCTTTTGCAACTCATCCATAAATGTTTCATTAATGACATGTGCCTTTAAGAGTTGAGACCCTCACTATAAGTTTGCAACGGGTGCAAATGTGACTTTTGGCTCGATTCTAGATTGTAACAGGTTGTTGGATCATTCTTCTAATTCGAGTTTTTATAACACAAAAAATATTGTTCATTTAGACAATAAGAATTTATCCAGTGACAGAGGAGTTGGTTTATAAGTTTTTTTTTTTTTAAGAAAAAGCAAAATGAATTATCATTAAGAAATAAGAGGTTTACAAGCTACAATTCAGAATGGGAAAAGCAAAATGCGTAAAAGAAACAAAGAGATTAAGGTCTCTGCTAACTAGACAATCTACTTGATTAAATTGACGTAAAAGAAGATTAGCTTCATGCTCAAACCCCTCCACCGCGACCTTCCGAAGCCGTGTCAAATCAACTAGTTTCTGCTAAAAACAGACAAGCTGAAGCTGAGAGCAGTTATCACCCATTGCTTTGCCCATTTTGGTAATCCAAAGCAAGATAGTCCGAAGGCAGAGAGAGTTGAACCTACCATGATTGACAAATCAACAGTAGATGAAACCTTGGGTGGGGTTTCCCCTAAATAGTACAATTGCAGACTAGGAAGTGCTCTGTCTGCATTTCTTTTTTAACAAAAGTACTATCCAACCTTTGTTAGGCAAGGAGAAATTTTCATATTCCGTGGTAGCAGCACTTCCTTTTTGTTCCATCAATGAATGTGAAGAGGAAAAAGCCATATCCAGGTAAGTCCTCCAACCCTGGATCTCTTTAATGACCTTCATGGGTTGATCAATCCTTTCTTTATGTAAGGCTTGATTACACTTCCACCATATTATATTTAGAACAATGATGATGCCTTTATAGAGGAACTTAAGGTTATCATCAGAAAGCCTTATCGTTATTAATTTAAGCCAGGGAAGAAAAGAATCAAAGGTTGAAGCTTCCATCTTAATTGGCAAGCATCCAAACCACAAGGCTCGAACATAGGGGTAGAAGATGAACAGATGGTCCAAGAATTCCAGATAGTCACAACCAAACACACAATGTGTGGTAACAGGTAGATGATGCATGTTCAAGATATCATGTGTTGGTAGGCCTTTTTTTAGTAATTTCCACATGAAAAGTAAGAATTTTAGCGGGAGTGACAGGGACCAAGGAAACTTCCAAAAATTATCACTCTGACATTGTGGTTGCAATGAACTATGAAGTTGAATTATGAACCCATCTCTTATAGTATAAAGACCAGAGGCATTAGTGGTCCATCGAAAGGAATCATGCTGAGAAGAACTTAGAATTGGAATGGAAAGGATTTCTTTGATATCATTCTCAGAGTAAAGGGACCTAAGAAGAGGGAGGTTCCATCGGTGGGGGTTCCAGTCGAAGCGGCTATGGAGTAAGAGATCTTTGACCTTGAGCAAATTGAATGCTAAGAAGGATCTTAATTGCATAGGCTACCAGAGGTGGTGGTTAAGAGGGAGGGGTACAAGAGGTGGGGGAAATATTCCACCGAAGATTATCAATGATGAGTCCTGAGCTATCAAGCAAACCCTTCCAAATCCAAGAAGCATTATAAGGCTTCACAAGTAGGTCCTTATTATATAAATCCACATATTTAGTTTTCAATGTTAGAGCCAGAATGTTTGAAGTTTCCATAGAGAGTATGCGCCAAACCTGTTTAGCAAGCAGGGATTGATTGATGCATTTAGCTGGTCTTATGGCCAGGCCTCCTTGATCAACCGAGTGAAAAAAGAGATCTTTATTCTTCAAATGAATTTGATTCCTTCCATCCGTTCACCCCATAAAAAAAATTAATACTCCCTCCGTTTCTTATTATAAGAGACACTTGATGCTTATGCCATGTTCCTATATATAAGAGACACTTACAAATTGTCTCTACTTTTTTGTGTTGATTTACTATTTTACCCATATTTATTATCTCCAACTCACACTCTCTTTCTCTCCCACTTCTCTTTCTTTTAATAATTTAATTGTTCTCTCTCTTTATTAATGAGGGCATTTTTGAAAAAAAAATTATACTTTTTATACATTAATTGTTCTTAACTAACTTTAACTGTTTTTTTGATCAACGTACTTCGGTTATTTGTCTCTTATAATAAGGAACGGAGGGAATACAAAGACTATCCACTTTGTCACATATATGATACCGTAATTTGATGCAAGAGAGAATGTCCAGATTAGTAGCGGAGAGGACTGATTTAATGAGTGTTAGGTGAGCAGCTTTAGATACAAGTTTCATTTTCCAACCAGCAAGTCATCTCCGTGCTGCTTCTATAACTTGGTCATAAATTGGCTTCTTTTATGTTCCTGGGTCGATCCAAGTACCCAGATATTTACCCAACCTAGATGAAAAGTGGATGCCTAGAGTCTGAGAGAACCTCTTTTTGCTGCTGTGATTCACTATAGGACTGAAAACCAGAGTGGATATAGCATGGTTAATTTCTTGCCCAAACCAATAGCAATAGGTGTCAAGGGCAAATTTAATTGTAGCAATGTTCTAGTCAGACCTTTCAAAGAAGAAAAGTGAGTCATCTGCATAGAGAAGATGGGAGACGAGCATTGCGTTTTGATATATTTGAATACCTTTCCATTGACCAGCCCCTTCTAAGTGTGTTACTAAACAAGGGAGGACATTGGCAGCAAGAATATACAAGTATGGAGAAAAGCAGGTCACCTTGGCGTGAACCAATCTCTAGGATCTAGCTCCATTAAACTCTTGTTTAAAAAAAAAAAAAGCTATTAAGAACCAAGGAAAGAGGGTGGTGTCAATCACTTAAAGGATAGTAAGTAGCAAAGGAAAGAATCTTTAAAAAGAGAATTGCAATTAAATCTAAAAAAAATAATTATTAAAAAGTTTTAATAATAACTTAAACAACCTGTAATAATAAGTATCAAATTAGAAAATAACAATTTCTAACTTATTTTTGGGACTTATCGGTAGTTATTTCATTGGCCAGCTCGTCCTCCCATATGTGGACCACAAAGTATATTGTTGCCTTGCCCGTGCAATTAATATCAAATTGTACTTGAGCAACTTGCCTTCCCCGAACAAGCACTGTAAGGCCATATTAAGCAATAGAGTGCCCCATACTTGAGAAAGTTGTTCCACGCTAATTTGGCTTGGGAAAATGAAATAAAAATGATTACTAAGTTTTAAAATTCCCAAACAATCACTTAAATAAACAAAATCCCAATTTAGATATGGTGATTAAATTAAAATTTATAAATTTATTAAAATGACTTTATTGTCCTTTATAATTTTTGTCAAAAAAAAAGACTAAGCACCCTCATTGACTAGCCAGTCATTAGAGGTTCAATGATGATAGCAGCTATTGGAGTTTAGGTGGGCTACCATCATCAAAGCTCTAGCAACTGGTCAATACTTGGTTGTCGATACCCCCATGGTTAGCAACGATTTTTCTTTTTGGAGATTTTTACAACTTTAGTAACATGATTGGTAAGTTCTTTAACACTATTAGCAAGTTTAATATAATAGTTAATAACAGATTTTTCAGAAAATTAAAAAGTGGTATTTTCACAACTTCAATAACACTGTAACGCTATTAACAAGTTTGATATAGCAATAGGTTTTCTGAAAATTCAAAAAGTGGCATGTTTATAACTTCAATAACCCAGTTACAAGTCATGTAACGGTATTAACAACTCTTATAATATAATTAACAATTCTAATTACAAGGCATGTAATGATATTAACATAGTAGCTATCTAATAAATGAAAAAAATTTGATGTACAAGGAACTAATATTAAAAACATCAATCTTCATAGGAAAATGTTGTTAATGTTGTCATGAGAATTGTTAATATCATTACGTGACTTGTTAACTATATTACTGAAGTTGTAAAAATATCACTTTTTAAATTTTCTAGACAACTTGTTATTAATTGCCATATTAAACTTGTTAATAACGTTACAGAATTTGTTAATTGTGTTACAGAAGTTGTAAAAATGTTATTTTTGAATTTTCTAAAAAACCTATTATTAACTGTCGTATCAAAATTGTTAATAGTATTATAGAACTTGTTAATTGCATTATTGAAATTGTCCTATTGTCATGTTGAACTTGTTAATAGCATTAAAAAACTTGTTAACCATGTTATTGAAAATATAAAAATTCCATTTTTTGAATGTTTTGAAAAATTTGTTCGCATATGTCATACCAAATTTGTTAATAGTGTTAAAAAAACTTGTTAACAGCTCCGGCAACTTTTTTTTAAAAATGATTTTTACAGTTTTAGTAATGCTATTATCAAGTTTTCAGCTGTCGTTGGCATCAAAGCTCCAACAATAGATCAATTGGTGAGGGTGCTTTTTTTTTTTTTTAAAAAAAAGGCAATATGATCGTTTAATTAAATTTGCAAATTTTAATTTAGTCACTTCTATCTAACCTGAGGTTTTATTTATTTAAGTGATTATTTAAGAATTTTAAAATTCATGAATTATTTTTCTGTCTAGGATGTTAAAATCTCGTGACCTCACAAAGTATTGGGTTAATACAAATTTCGGCCCCTTAAATTTGAGTCCAATTTGGTATTGGTCCCTGAAATTTAAAACGCGTGGTATTGGTTCCTTAAATTATGTCCGTTTAAATTTGTTGGTCCCTAGCTTCTTGATACCATTAAATCTTGTCAACATGGTATTAATATCGTTAAGGTATGAGTTGGACCATATGACTTGGTAATGAACCATTGAGTTGGCATTTAGGTGTCACATTAACTGGACATGGACCCAAAAAAAACAGAGAAGGGGGATCAGATGCAAAACACAGGGGACGACGGTAGAAGAAAAAACAAAAGGGAAAGGGTTTAGATAGAATCTGCACGAGTGGAGAAAGGAAAGGGTTTTCTGGTTCTGATTGCTGAGCTTTGACAAATTCCTAACCCAATCGTCAATTCTCTCACAGTTCCTGTTTTGTCGCGGGAAGTTACAGGTGATACGCTAGGGGATGAAGCTGGGGCCGCCAAAGTAGTAACCGAAAGCTGCGTCTGCACTGGCAATCGCGACACTGGAATGAAGATAGTATCAAATTCTCAAAAATTTTTACGGTTAGCATCAATTATTGACTGCGGTTTCGATCCAAACATGGTGGCGATCAACGGTATGTTATCATTCGGTTAAACCACGTAGAAAATTAGAATGTTCTCTACCTTTCGCAACTGCGTCGTGTTAGGGCACTTGTAGAACACATGGAACACGGCACTAACACCTATCATCAAATTCGTCGGGATGAGGATAGGGTTCACGACTTCTACGAATTGGTAGGTCGTGAGGTTCCTGTAGCTAAACATGGAGACTGGGCAAAACATGTCTCCTTTCTTGATGGCACTGAAGGTTGAGTTGATGAAGTTGCAGGAGCAAGATAGAGGAACGAAGAGGGGTTCGTTTGGGGCTAAAGTTGAAGTAGGAGAAGAAATGTTGCTTGGTCCTACAATCATAGGGCGACTAATGGAGAAGAGGTCACCAATGAAGGCATGGTCGAGGAAATTAGGAGCTGAAGCTCGGTAAAAGGCGTAGGTCCGGTAGCAAGAGCCGGTCTGGTTAGTGGACCATTGGTAACCGATGGTGTTGGGTTGTATCTGGTCTTGAGCCTGTGAAGGATGAAGAAGATGAAGGACGAAGAAGAAGAAGAAGAAAAGAGGAAGATGGTGGGGTATGGAGTTTCGTATTCTCATCATTTTCTGTTTGGATCTTCTTGGTTTTCGGTCCATGTCCACTTAATGTGACACCTAGATGTCAACTCAGCAGTTCATTATCAGGTCATATGGTCTAACTCATCGTTTAATAGTGTTAATGTCATGTCAGTATAATTTAATGGTGTCAAAAAACCAAGAACCAACGGTCTTAAACAGACATAATTTAAGGAACCAATACTACATGTTTTAAATTTTAAAAACCAATACCAAATGTGGTTCAAATTTAAGAGATCAAAATTTCTATTAATCCCAAAGTATTTTATTTTTTGGGGTTTGTATTTGGTGTTTATCAAGTGATAAGCGCTTTTGAATGGTTCAGATTTAATATTTTAAAAAAATTATTTTAAAATAAAAAAAATTATTTTTTAAAAAATAATAATTAAGATTTTATTTTTATTTTTTATTCTATATCTATTAAAATGATTATTTTAAAAAAATAAAAATAAAACTAAAACTAAACTAAATCTCGACCACCCAAAGTGCTCATCACTTTTGATGAGCTCCCAAGCTCTCTCGACCATCCAATCCCAAGCTCATTCCTCTTCTTTTCCGGTTTTTCCAAACCTAGCAAGAGGAAAAAGTCTTCGGGCTTCTCACGCATCGGCCGAAGCTCACAACTTTATTGAAGCTCACAGATCGGTTCTGTTCTTTCCAATCGATCACCATGACGAAGCAGATGTTAGTGGATGTTGGCATACCGTTTCTTCCAGAAGAAATCATTGCAAACATTCTCAAACGAATCCCTGTCAAATCCCTAATCAGATTCCAATGTGTCTGTAAACAGTGGAAAAATCTCTTCCAAACTCCATCTTTCATTGCAGACCACCTCCACCACCATCGTCACGATGATACCCCTTCTCTTCTCTTACAGTCGAATCACAGAGCTGATTCTTTGAAGTTATGTCTTGTCGATGAAAAGAAGCGAGTCTGTGAATTTCAGAACCCACCTTTGATCGATTCGTTGCGAAGTGCTAACGTAATCGGCTCTAGTAATGGCTTGCTTTGTGTTGAATTCGATGAATTTGGTATGTCTCCTCTTTCCCTCTTGTTGTGGAATCCAGCTACTAGAAAGGTGAGAAAGATACCTAGAACTCTCAAGTATTTTAAAGGGAAATGCGTTTTAGGATTTGGGCACTGTCAAATTATTAATGATTATGGATTTGGGCACTGTCAAATTATTAATGATTATAAGATTGTGAGAGTTTATGAATTTGGTCTCGAGGTTAAGAGAGTGGAAGTGTATTCCTTAAACACAGATTCATGGAAGAAAATAAAATTTGAGAACTTGAAGGGTATAAGACTTCTTCATGAAACTATCGCCGTTAATGGTACTATGTTTTGGCATGGGTCAGAAAATTTGATAGTGTCATTTGACATAGCAAAAGAAGAGTTTAGATTGATACCAATGCCTCTGAGATACCCTCAAGCACGTACTGTGCTTACAGTTTATGAGAACAAACTGGCTATGTTTTCTATCAATGCCACGTACGGTGCCCCTCTATTGTGGGTGATGAAGGAGGGCACAGGTGCATGTAAGGAGAGATGGAGTTGGACCAAGAAATATTGGATCCATCTATACTCAGGTTCAGAGACGGTTTGGAGGGATGACATTATCTACAACTTCAATATTGAAATAATGCCTAAACTCCGAAAGCTTATTGGATCCGAACTCATTCATGAAGTGGAGGATGGTAGATTATCGGATGTTTTGTTCACGTCCTATGTAAATCCTAAAGAAGTTGCTACCTGCAAATGTGGCCATGGTCCTCATATTTTCAATCACGTGGAAAGTCTTGCACTAGTTGGACGCCATAAATCTTAATTATTGCATTATAGATTTACTTTGTTTTGGCACTTTTTGGTTTAGATCATTCTGTGTGCAGGGCTTGATGACCCTTTTCAGAAACTCTGTGATGGATTTGTGCAATTCATTCATAGCAAAAGTAACTACATATGCTTTCAAGGATTAGGTCTGCAAACAAGGTGGGTGCGTATGTGACTTCTAACTCGAATTTTAATTTAAAAGAATTTAGCATTTAGTCATAATCCAAAATTTTCTTTTGATTTTAGATTATAATGAGTTGTTGGATCATTCTTCTAATTTGAATATTGATAAGATCAGAATATTGGTTATTCATACAAACGTTTGGGATGAAGTTGCTCTTTAACTCCTAGAACTGTTCAACTAACAGCCACTGTTGGTCCAACATTACCTTTGGCATTCGATCAATTGAAAGTTAATGATACTAGCTAGGTAGGCATGCGTGATGGGAAAAAACTGAGGACTAAATGAAACATCGGAAATCGAGAAAACCTCCAAAATCCTAAACACAAGTTCGAAGACACACATTTCTCTCGGATGATCGAAAGGAGGAATAAGAAAGAGCAATTGGTAAAACCAGAAAAAGACGGAACAAAAATAATTAATTTCACCAACATCCTTTAGCGTACATTTTTTATAAAGCAATTGCTTTAGTTGAGAGGTATACACTTGAGAATAAGAGAACTTTCTGGGAACTTGAAAGGGAGAGAAAGAGGGAGATGATGAGATGGAGGGTGATGTGGAAGAGAAGAAGGGAGAGATGATGAGGCGGTGTGCCATATGGCTGCTACATGAACAATTTGGTCAAAGTTGACTGGGGTAATTGTAAGGGTGATATTGCTATGTTTTTTAAACTTTTAGAGTGATACTGAGACTTCAAAAACCTTCAGATGCTTAACTCTTCGCTGTATACTTCTGGGGTAAATTTACGCTTTATTGCTTCTTCTTTTTTTCCAAGGCAAAAGTGTTTTAAATACTCTGATTTGCTGCATGATGTATTTTGGCATAATTGAATAAATTTCACTAGTACAATCCTTAATATGAGATATAATTGATTTATTTGGAGAAATTAAAGAAACTAATAAATTATCTTAAAAACATTTGTATTTATTGTGTCTTTCTAAGCTGATTCATCACTTTTATAAACTGATATATAATTTAATGATATGTATAAATCTTTTAGAAAGAAAGCATGCACTATATGCTATAATTAAGCAATTTAGTAATTTCTTTATTCTTTTTAAATTAGTCAACTAGATTTTATATTAAAGATCAGAAATACACTAAACGATAAACTTCATAGCTAGTAAGGTCATAAAGCCTCTAAGAATTATATCAACAGTTATGATTGTTTAAGTAGGAGGTCTCAACTCTCGTGAACGTTGGAAATGCGTTTGAAAAAGCTAATTCTAATTAAACCTGACAATAGTTAAATCCAACCTAATAATATATTATCTCTATTTCTTAACATAAGATCCAGTTGAGTAATTTGAGTAGATTAAAAAAATTAGTTACATTAGTTATTTGTAGTAAATATGTGTTGTTTTTTTTAAAAATACCTTTACTAATTAAATGTCACTTGATGAAATATTTAACATGTGCAACTACCACAAGAAATAACTTGAAAAAAATAGATAAATAAGATAGACAAAATAGATTAGGGTTGCAAAATTAAAAGTTAAATAAGTTTTTATATTAATTATGAGGGATAATATTTATAATAAAAAGCCATCGGTAAAACAGCAGAAAAAGGCAGGAAAAAGTTGGTAAGGGCTAAGAAAAGAGGGATGGTGCCAATCACGTACAGTGAGTAGTGAAGCAAAGAATCTTTAAATGGCCAGACCATCCTCACATATCCACGAGGATTCCCATATTGCGGACGACAAAGCACATATGTTGCCCATTCAGTTACTTAAGCAGCTTACTTTGCCCCGAACAAGCACTATAAGGCCATATTAAGCAATATGATATGCAATAATTGCAGAAGTTGTTTTGCTGCGTCATTTGGCTTTCCAGGTCAGTGAAATCCCGTGACCCACAAACGTGCTCTTTTCTTTTACTGTTTTGGCTAAAGGATCCGGGCTTCTCACCCATCGGCCAAGCTCACAACTTTATTTAAAATCATTGGATCACTCTACGATAAGAGATCAGTTCTGTTCTTTCCAATCGAACACCATGAAGAAGATGTTAGTGGATGATGGCATACCGTTTCTTCCCGAAGAAATCATTGCAAACATTCTCAAACGAATCCCTGTCAAGTCCCTAATCAGATTCCAATGTGTCTGTAAACAGTGGAAAAATCTCTTAACAACTCCATCTTTCATTGCAGACCACCTCCACCATCCCTGTCATGATGATACCCCTTCTATTCTCTTACAATCGAATCACAGAGTTGATCCTTTGAAGCTATGTTTTGTCGATGACAAGAAGCGGGTCCGTGAACTTCAGAACCCACCTTTGATCGATTCGCTGCGAGGTGCTAACGTAATCGGCTCTAGTAATAGCTTGCTTTGTGTTGAATTCGATGAATTTGGTATGTCTCCTCTTTCCCCTCTTGTTGTGGAATCCAGCTATTAGGGAGGTGAGAAAGATACCTAGAACTCTCAACGATTTTAAAGGGAAATGCATTTTAGGATTTGGGTACTGTCAAGTTATTAATGATCATAAGATTGTGAGAGTTTGAGTTTGGTCTGGAGGTTAATAGAGTGGAAGTGTATTCCTTAAGCACAGATTCATGGACGGAAATAGAATTTGAGAACTTGAAAGGCACAAGACTTCTTCATGGAACTGTCACGGTTAATGGTACTATGTTTTGGCATGGGTCAGAAAATTTGATAGTGTCATTTGACATAGCGAAAGAAGAGTTTAGATTGATACCAATGCCTTGGATATTCCCTGAAGCACTTACTGTGCTCACAGTTTATGAGAACAAACTTGCTATGTTTTATAACAATGCCACTCTAATGCGGACGAAGAAGAACGGTGCCTCTATATTGTGGGTGATGAAGGAGGGCACAGGTGCATCTGAGGAGAGATGGAGTTGAACTAAGAAATATTGGATCTATCCATACTCAAGTTCAGAGAAGGTTTGGGAGGATGACATTATCTACAGCTTTAATGTTGAAATTATGCCTAGACTCCGATGGCTTCTTGGATTTGAACTCATTAATGAAACTCAACATGAAGTGGAGGATGGTGGATTATTAGAGATTATGTTGATGTCCACTGTAAAATAATGAAATTGCTACCTGCAACTGTGGCCGTGCTCGTCATATTTTCAATGACATGGAAAGTCTTGCACCAGTTCACAGCACCCACGTTGAAAGACCAACGTCCTAAATCTCAGTTATTGCCTTATATATTTACTTTGTTTTAGCACTTTTTAGTTTAGATAATTATGCATGTGCAAGGCTTGATGACAATATTGCTAAAGAAGCTGAGGAACTCTGTCATGGATCTGTGTAATTGCTTCTCTCATGCAACTTCTCTCTTCTTTACCCAAATATTCTCAGCCTAGCGGGAACTGGCTAGGTCACAAGTGGGTGGACTTTATCTTCTGGTAAAAAGATAGAGCTTCGAATTCTACTTGTTGAAAAAGATCTTGGGGAAGGCTCTACTCGTTGCACGGTCCGAGGTTTAGCCTTCAATTTGGATTGGGGGGTGCCTTGATTTCTAACCCGAAAAACCAAAAACAGAAAATTCTGCCTTCTTTGTGTGCGAGGCTTTGGCTCTCAACAAGGTGATGCTGAGATTTTGAGTCTGATGAGGTAGTCTGATTTTGAATTCCATTGGCATATTGCTCGAGAGAAATATTTTTAAAAGCTGAAATATAAAACTGAAGGATGGATGTTATCTATTTACCGTGAGCTTAAATTTTATCACAGATATAATTTTTTTTTAAACCTTTATAATTGTTCAACTAATAGTCAAATAATGTTGTCACAGGACAACGTTATATTATTTTTGAATTGTTCAGAAAAATATTGCGCCAATGAGACCAGATCGGAGCAAATTTGCTTTCTAATCTAGCTGAAAACCATGTTAATATTGCAACGTGTATGGTGCACTCAGAAACTGGTGAATTATTTTGAAGTATTTTTCATGTGGATCCAACACTTTAAAATATTTTATAATGTAATTTTACCCTTAGATTATTAACTTTTCATTCCATAAGCAATTTTTTTGTCATTTAACTCCTCAAAAAAGTTTGTTAAATTCATGTCTATCAAGCACATATTTTTTTCAGTTTTTTTTTCATATACTGAACACATGTGAAAAAATATTTCAGAATATTAGATACACACAAGATATTTTAATGTACTGGACACACATGATAAAATATTTTATGGCGTTACCCTGTTATTTACTATGAAAAGTTCAATTTCTTTCAACTCAATCCTGTTAATTATTTTAAATTAGTGATACGGAACTAGGTCAAAAGGATCAAATCGAAATTACTTTAAAAAAATGGAACTATATATCTCATCATATACATAATACTCCTCCAGTTCTAAATGTAAGACTCTTATACTAGTGTGTATAAGGGTCTTACAATTAGGACCAGAGGAGTATGTATTTTGTATTTTTGTCTAAATTCTTAATTTTTTCCCATAATTGATATGGCCAAAAACCAATATATTATTATTATTATTATTATTATTATTGATAAAAAATACCTTGTCAGGAAAATAAAAATATTAACAACGCACCTCTCTTCTTTCCAACAGGCCCGATCGATAGCGAAGGCTTTGTTCTGAAAGATTTGGGCCGGGTGCTGTGAAGCCGGTGGTAATGGAATGCGACGCCTCATTTCTCCCCGGAGACATCATCAGAAACATTCTTAAACGGCTTCCGGTGAGATCCCTAATCCAATTTCAATGTGTGTGTAAAGATTGGAAAAATCTCTTTCGGACCCCATCTTTCATCGAAGACCATCTCCACCACTCCAATCATCAAAACCCTTCTCTTATTTTACATGGCCACTCTCTTCTTAATCCTTTAGACTTATAAGAGTTAGTTCGACTAATTCAAGTGTATTAAAAAAATTAACTAAATTAATTATTTATAATAAATAAGTATTGTTTTTTTAAAAATATTTTTTGCTAATTATGTGTATTAACTAAAACCTCCAATTGATTAAATTTTTTACATGTGTAATTATTATAATGATTATATTAAAATATATATAATAGATAAAATTAATTGAAATTTTATATTTAAAATTAAATCAAATATCAAACTAGTTTTTTATATCAATGATTTGAGGTAGTATCAAAATTTTTTGTAGCAAAAAAAAGCAAAAATCAATTTTTTTTTTTTTCAAAAAAAAACATCAAGCTCCGAGTACTCAAAACGCCGTGCTCGTTTTGAGTGCTAAGTACTCCGCGCTCCTCAGGCATGCGAACGCCAAACTATTCTATTCCTTTCCGGTTTTACAAGAGGAAAAAGTTTTCGAGCTTCTCGCCCATCGGTCGAAGCACACAACTTTATTGAAAATTATTAAATCACTCTCCGATAAGAGATCGGTTCTGTGCTTTCCGATCGATCACCATGAAGAAGCAGATGTTAGTGGATGCGGGCATACCGTTTCTTCCAGAAGAAATCGTCGCAAACATTCTCAAACGAATCCCTGTCAAATCGCTAGTCAGATGCCAATGTGTGTGTAAACACTGGGAAAATCTCTTAAAATCTCCATCTTTCCTTGCAGACCGCCTCTACCATCGCCATCATGATGATAACCCTTCTCTTCTCATACAATTGAATCACAGAGCTGATTCTTTGAAGTTATGTCTTGTCGATGAAAAGAAGCGAGTCCGTGAATTTCAGAACCCACCTTTCATCGATTCGTTGCGAGGTGCTAACGTAATCGGCTCTAGTAATGGCTTGCTTTGTGTTGAATTCGATGAATTTGGTATGTCCCCTCTTTCCCTCTTGTTGTGGAATCCAGCTACTGGATATGTGAGAAAGATACCTAGAACTATCAACGATTTCAAGGGTAACTGCATTTTAGGATTTGGTCACTGTCAAATTATTAATCGTTATAAGATTGTGAGAGTTTATGAATTTGGTCACGAGGTTAATAGAGTGGAAGTGTATTCCTTAGGCACAGATTCATGGAAGGAAGTAGAATTTGAGAACTTGAGGGGTATAAGACTGTTTCATGAAACTATCACTGTTAATGGTACTATGTTTTGGCATGGGTCAGAAAATTTGATAGTGTCATTTGACATAGCAAAAGAAGAGTTTAGATTGATACCAATGCCTGTGATATACCCTCAAGCACTTACTGTGCTTACCGTTTATGAGAACAAACTTGCTATGTTTTCTACCAATGCCACTCTATTGCGGATGAAGAAGGACCCTATATTGTGGGTGATGAAGGAGGGCACAGGTGCATCTCAGGAGAGACGGAGTTGGACCAAGAAATATTGGTTCCATTCATACCCAGGTTCAGAAAAGGTTTGGGGGGATGGCATTATCTACTACTTTAATATTGAAATTGTCCCTAGACTCCGAAGGTTTGTTGGATTTGAACTCAATGAAACTCAACATGAAGTGGAGGATGGTGGATTATTAGAGATTATGTTGATGTCCACTGTGAAAAATAACGGAATTGCTACCTGCAAATGTGGCCGTGGTCGTCATATTTTCAATCATGTGGAAAGTCTTGCACCAGTTGACAGCACCCACGTTGAAAAACCAACGTCCTAAATCGTAGTTATTGCATTGTATATTTACTTTGTTTTAGCACTTTTTAGTTTAGACCATTCTGTATGTGCAAGGCCTGAAGACAATATTGCTAAAGAAGCAGGAGTAGGGGGTCATTCTCAGGAACTCTGTCATGGATTTGTGTAATTGCTTCTCTCATGCAATTTCTCTGTTCTTTACCCAAGTATTCTCGAACTAGTTGTGACTGGCCAGGCCATAAGTGGGTGGACTTTACTTTTTTCTGGTAAAAAAAATAGAGGTTCCAATCCTACTTGTTCAACAATACCTTGGGGAGGGCTCTACTGGTTGCACGGGACAAGGGTTAGCCTTCAACTTTGGTTGGGGGATGCCTTGATTTGTAACCCAAAAAACAAAAAACAAAAAAATTCTGCCTTCTTTGTGTGCGAGGCTTTGGCTCTCAACAAGGGGATGCTGAGATTTTGAGGCTGATGATCAGCTTATGCTTAACTCTGGTTTATGAGGTAGTCTGATTTTGAATTCCATTGGCATATTGCTTGAGAGAAATATTTTTAAGAGCTGAAATATAAAACTGAAGGATGGTTGTTATTTCCGTGAGCTGAAATTTTACCACAGATATAATTGTTTTTTTTTTTTAACATTTATAATTGTTCAACTAATAGTCAAATAATGTTGTTACAGGACGACGTTATATTATTTTTGAATTGTTCAAAAACATATTGCGCCAATGATACTAGATCGGAGCAAATTTGCTTTCTAATCTAACTGAAAACAATGTTAATATTGCAACCTGTATGGTGCACTGAGAACCTGGTGAATTACATTAAAAAAAAAAAAAGGAAAATTGTACCTTTAACAATTTTGTTAGTGAGAATGAGATGCGGGTACAACATTTATAGAGTACCAGTAGTTTCTATGTATAAAGATATATCAAGTCCTTATTGATAAAATTATCAATTATCAATGAACACTTTTTACCAATTTTCTTAAAAATAGTATTAATACCGTATAAGATCTAAAAATGATCTTAGAAGAAAGAAACTATAAGTGATTATTATTTGAGGTTAAGATACGTTTATTACTTTGAAGTATTTTATTAGGTGCGCTTAGTATTCTAAAATAGTTTTTTGGTATGTCCGGTAATTTGAAGTATTTTTTATATGGATTCAACAATTTAAAATATTTTATAATGTAATTTCACCCTTAAATTATTAACTTTTCATTTCATAAGCAATTTTTTTGTCATTTAACTCCTCAAAAAAGTTTGTTAAATTCATGTCTATCAAGCACATTTTTTTTCAGTATTTTTTTCATATACTGAACACGTTTGAAAAAATATTTCAGAATATTGGATATATACAAGATATTTTAATGTACTGGACACACATGATAAACTATTTCATGACGTTACCCTGTTACTTACTATGAATTAGTGATATGGAACAGGATCAAATTGAAATTACTTTTAAAAAATGGAACTATATATTTCATCATACACATAATCTATATTTTGTATTTTTGTCTAAATTCTTAATTTTTTCCCATAATTGATATGTCCAAAAACCAAATATTATTATTATTATTGATAAAAAATACCTTTTCAGGAAAATAAAAATATTAACGACGCACCTCTCTTCTTTCCAACAGGCCCGATCGATCGCGAAGGCTTTGTTCTGAAAGATTTGGGCCGGGTGCTGTGAAGCCGGTGGTAATGGAATGCGACGCCTCATTTCTCCCCGGAGACATCATCAGAAACATTCTTAAACGGCTTCCGGTGAGATCCCTAATCCGATTTCAATGTGTGTGTAAAGATTGGAAAAATCTCTTTCGGACCCCATCTTTCATCGAAGACCATCTCCACCACTCCACTCATCAAAACCCTTCTCTTATTTTACATGGCCATCCTCTTCTTAATCCTTTGGACTTGTATATGCTCAATCGCGAGATGCAAGTCCTTGAAGTTCATCGCGCACCTTCGAATGAATACTTAGCTGGTGCTGTAATCATCGGTTCTATCAATGGCTTGCTCTGTGCCAGACTCAGTAACCCATCTCAGTCCATCTTATTATGGAATCCAGCCACAAGAAAGGTCAGACTGGTGGCCAGAACTGTTAATTCTACTGAGAGTTTCAAATTGGGATTCGGGTTCAGTTCAGTTGTTAATGATCACAAGATTGTGAGTATTGGTGTTTTTGTGCCTAAAGATCTGATTCATCGGGTGGAAGTTTATTCACTTAGTACAAAGTCATGGAAGAACGTGGAATTTGAGGACTTATTAAATGGTGTAGCTGTTAAATCTGATGGTTTCTGCACAAATGGAGCTATCTTTTGGTTTGGGTTTAAGCCAAATGTTGGCCATTTGTTAGTTTCATATGACATAGGAACAGAAATGTTTACCTTCATACCATCGCCTATTTCAGCCCCTGCATTACATGATTCATTTTGCAACAGTCTTACTGAGCACGAGAATAAACTTGCTATGCTTTCTCACACTACCGTTGGAAACTTTGAATCTTCTTTGGTTGATTTGTGGGTGATGGAGGAAGGTACAGGTGCATCTGGGGAAAGATGGAATTGGACTAAGAGATATAGTATCAGGCACCCATGCATATTACTTCCAGGGGTTATATTTAGGAACATGATCATCTGCCATTTCTATGTATTGAAATCACGCGTTACTGCATCTGAACATGAAGTGCTGAATGATGGACCAAATATTGTTACAGTCAATCTCACCACTGATGAATTGAAGAGGTTTACCTTCCTCAAATGTGGCACTGGTTTTGGTGTTTTCAATTATGTGGAAAGCCTTGTTCCGGTTGGCAACAATGACACTGAAGAGCTTTGACACTAAATCTTAATCGTTATGCTGCAGATTTACTGTAAGACATTTTGCTGCAGGTTATTTTGTACATATGAAGCTTTGATGCCTTTTGGAGATTTTATGGAGAATTGGAATGGTAAACGCAAAATAATTTGTACATATGAAGGTTTGATGCCTTTTAGAGATTTTAGTGCATGATGTTTGTAGCTTTGTTGAATCTACCTATCTATATATGCTATCCTGCTGTTGGCTAGATCTCAAGAGTTTCGTGATGAGCATCAAGAGCTTCAAGTTCTATGGTGATTGTTCCTTGCTAAATCATGTTATCTCTGATCTTTAATATAAGAGATAACTAATTTACGAATATTAAAAAAAATATTTAAGTTAGTTATTTGAGTTGATTACAGTAGGACGTGTCTTCAGGCTCAAAGAACACCTACTAACAAGGTTCTTATATCAGCAGTGAGATTTGAATTTACAACCTTATAGATTATGAATCGACTTCTTACCAACTAGATTAACATGGTTTCGTTTTATTTAATTGCGGGTTACGTGTTCAAAATGAAAGTGTTGGAGATTGTCATTTTACGCAAAACCAAAGTCTGCCTAAATCAGCTAGATTTTATACTTGGTTATGAGTATTATTGACTGATATTTAATTCTAAATATTTTTCTCCTTGATTTCGTATATCTGAATCAGATCCTAGAGATTAGATCAGATTCAAATAGTTTGATGTGAAGGGAGCATCGGTTTGAGCCCTAATTCAATCTATACATGTACTGGCGTAATATTCTGTTGAATAATAAGGGGGGAAAACAATCATTTTCAATGTTAATATTTTCAAAAAGTAAGAATTGAATTTTTCTTTTTTCAAAGTTTGAGTCCTTCAAGAACGATCCAACCAAACAGGAAGAGCAAGATGATGAGCAGTTACTTGAGAATAAAAGTAAGAACTTTTTAATAATAGTAAATAGCTTTGGACATTTCGGAATATGAATTCCATTGGCATTTTTCTTATGAGCAATATTTTTAGAAGTTAAAATATAAAACTGAAGGAGTTTTATCCTTTAAATTAGTTGGAACTTGCATTTTTTTATTTTTCGTATAAAACAAACCTACTAAAGTATACTTTTAATTGTTTAACTATACACAAGGTTTTATTTTAGTCCCTTAATTATAAAAAATAAATTTTTAGTCATTTAACCTAAAACTGTTAACTAAAAAAATATAATATTGAGCTCTTAAATATTAATAAAACATTACGAAATACTAACATATTTAGTTTAATTTTCAAAATAACCATTATTGTTACAAAAAAAATTATTGTTTAAGATAACAATTTTAGGATTAGAAGACTACAAGTGTATTTTTTAAAATTAAGAGACCAAATTGAAATCTTACATAAAGTTAAAGGATTAAATAAATGCTTTAGCCCTTTATTATATTAACATTATTAAGAAAAAAAATAAGTTGATCTGAGGAGTTCAAATTTTGCCACTGAAATGAACGTTTAACTGATTAGTTGTTTGCAAGTATTTTTTTTCATTTTTAAGTCTATCTTGATTTTTAATTAGAAACGATTTAGCGATAGTAAATGGGAAAGCAACAGCTCCCAACCAGCATCTTCTCCCACCCGATTCCCGCAAAATCCCAAGTTACCCATTCTTGGTGCTGAGGGATGCGTTCTTCTCAGTCGAGCACTATGAAGCAGACGATATTGGATGGCGACACACCGTATCTTCCTCAAGAAATCATCAGAAATATTCTGACAAGAATTCCGGTAAAACCCCTAATCCGACTTCAAAGTGTCTGTAAAAATTGGAAAAATCTAATCAAAACCCCATCTTTCATCACTGACCACCTTCCCCAACCTGCTCATCACAACCGTTGTCTTCTTTTCCAACGGAGTGGTCGTTCCTGTGGTGTTTCTTTGAACTTATTCTTGTTCGACTGCGAGAAGCAACTCCATGAGGTTCACAATCCTCCCGAGATGGGTTCCTTGCCGTGTGGTAGGATTGTCAGTTCCAGCAATGGTTTGATTCTCTATGTAAAAAGTTATCGTTATGGAGGCGTTCTTTCATTTTTCTTGTGGAATCCAGCGATTAGAAAGATTAAACAGGTGTCCAGGAAAAAGTATGATTTTGATGGTAATTTCTATATAGGATTTGGGTACAGTCCAATTGTTGATGATTATAAGACATTGGTAGCTTATGTTCCTGAAGGTGGGGATGAGGTTGATCAAGTAGAAGTCTATTCATTGAGCACACAGAGGTGGAAGCAAATAGAATTTCGGAACTTAGAAGGGGTGTATCTCTGTTCTGAAACTATCCCTGCTAATGGAGCTATGTTTTGGCGTGGGTCAACGTTTGTTATGAAGGATTGTCAATATCCTTTCGGTTTGGTAGTTGCATTTGACATAGCAATGGAAACCTTTACTTTGATACCACTCGCTGCTTTAGAATCTAATTCAAAGGATAAGCTTACTGTGCATGAGAACAAACTTGGTGTGATTACACTCACTAAAGAGTCTACACCTTTTTCAATGGATACTTATTTGATTGATTTGTGCGTGTTGGATAAGGGAATGGGTGCATCTCAGGAGAGATGGAGTTGGACAAAGAAATTTTCTATAAGAAGAACCTTTCTAGACTCCCCAGTTCCATTAGGTTTTTTGGGGGATGGATCCATTATGTATTTGGGGGGATGAATTGGTCTGCAACACTAATGATTGGACTAAGAAATTTTCTATAAGAAGAACCTCTCTAGGCTTGCCAGTTCCATTAGATTTTTGGGGAATGGATCCATTAGGTATTTTGCGGGATGAATTTGTCTGCAACACTAATGATATGTCTGGACACGGTGAAACTGAGCGTGAAGACAACACTGAATTGATAACTTCTCTATCCCTGTTAAATCTTAGAACAAATGAATTGAAGAAAATTGCTACCAGCAGATGTGGTAATGAATTCTCAATTATTTTCAATCATGAAGAACGCCTTGTACCAGTTGACAGCATCCACATGGAAGAGGCTTGATCCCAAATCATAATGATTACGTTGTAGATTTTGTTTTGTCTGAGCACTTTTGGTTGAAATGAACCCATAAAAGTTTAAATCATGTCGCATTTATAATCCTTGTTGTCCTAACATATCATCTAGAATGTTGAATGCTTATTAGTTCCATATGTTTTTAGCTTCATTTGAGGCATATCATACTAGTTGCTGATATACAATTACTTAGTTGCTGATGTTTTTAGTTCAATAAAAACCACTGGGATCATTGAAGAACAGATTTGACTAACTATAGTCAGCACCATCTGTTAACATTCTTTCCAAATCTCTGGAAATTGGTTTGATAATTTAAAGTGCTTATTTATAGATATAAATTAAAAATAACAATGATTAAAGAAAACGAAGATGAAAGCATCATTGATGTTGGAGGGGGGCTGTGTGTTTGTTTTTTTTTTTTTTTGGGGGGGTCAAAGTGTGTGTTTGTATTTTAAATATACGGTGAAAACAAAATCTTTCTTTCAATCTCTTTGGCTAGTATCCCCAAGAGGGGTGTTTGGATAACAAGCAAAATCATAGTTTGAAGGGTAAAATCATGATTTGGGGATTCAACTATCTAAACATGTTAATTTGTTAATTTTTTGTAAAATCACTTTTTGGTTGAAAACCATGGGCTGGAAAAAAAAAAAAAAAAAGGTAGCCAAACACCATGATTTTTGGCAAAATCATTTTTTAAATTGAAAACCATGGTTTAGATATAAAATCATGGTTTTCTATTTTTTTTTTCCTTTTGAAGGTATACAACCATGGTTTGGGATATAAAAAATAGATAAATGTGAGAGATAAAATGGATTGAGATATTATATTGAAAATCAAATTGAATATCCAGTTAACTCTTTTATTAAAAAGGGAGAGGCAATATTAGTTAATTATACATAATTTATTATTTCAAACAAAAATATAAATTAAAATATATTTTCAATCCCTTTGGCTAATATCCTCAAAGGATTGTTTGGGTAACAAGAAAAATCATAGTTTGGAGGGTGAAACCATGGTTTGGGGATCTGACTATCTAAACATGTTAATTTTTTGTAAAATCACTTTTTGATTGAAAAAAAGTAGCCAAATACCATGATTTTTTTGCAAAATCACTTTTAAATTGAAAACCATAGTTTGGTGTATAAAATCATGGTTCTTCTTCTGCTTTTGAAGGTATAAAATCATGGTTTGAGATATAAAAAATAGATAAACATGAGAGATAAAGTAGATTGAGATGTTATATTTAGAATAACATTGAATATCCAGTTAGCTCTTTTATTAAGGAGGGAGAGGTAATATTAATTAATTATATTTTATATATATAATTTATTATTTCAAACCAAAATATAAATTAAAATCTATTTTTCTATAATTATCATATTTTAACTTATACCCTTTTTAGTAATTTATACATAAAAAAATAGTTATGATGACAACTACTCAAACATTTTTACTTTATCAAAATCATTTTTTTCATAAAATCTATTTTTCTAAAATCTATTATGCAAAAGTTATTTTCTAAACTATTATTTGGTTTCATCCAAACATTTTGTAAGAAAAATAAAAGAGAAAATCACAAAAAAAAGACTGTTGAAATTGAAAAATTGCATACAAGGACCCCTTATAAAAAATTACCATTAAAACTCATACTATTGTTGTCCAAACCCATACTAATTTTGTAATGGATCCTGATTTGTAATTTTTTTTATTTTGACGGTTTTCTTTTACGATTTTCTCAAAATAAAATCGCTTCTACGATGGGCCATTCTTTTAACTTAATATTTGGTGTGGTACTGTATATTTTACTAATTAAATTCTAATTAAATCTAACTTAAATAATCAAATCAAAATTAGCATTACACTTACCTTTAATTTTCCTTTTTAATTATAGAAGGTTATTTTAGTCTTTTAATTATATCCAGAAATTCTTAATAAGGCCTCGTGACTTGATTAAGAATTTGTTTTAAGTGGAGGCCTATATTTGGATTCGTTTGTATTTAATTGTGATTTTCTCCACTTAAATTTGTATGCGTAATATTTTTTAAATTCAGAAGAAGGTTAAAATTTGAATAAAAGTTGGTTTCATATGAAACGAAAATTTTCTCCAACTAAAAAATATGCAAAATTTTTAAATTTTGCCATATCCTCTAATTCTTTATATTGTGAAAATTTATTATTAATTAATGCATAATAAACTTCCACGATTCCAAATCATCATGGCATGATAAGCTGCTAGATCTGGGGCTATCATATTTGGAAAACACAGTTGCGAAGATCAGGCCAAATTTTTTTTTAAAAAGGTTGCCGTAAAATTTTTAAATTTTAATATTTTTAAAATAGCTAAGGACTTCTAAAAAAAAAAAAGAAAAAATTTCAGAAGAAAGTATGAAATTATGATATTTTAATTTAAGCATCTAACACCTCAAAATGACAGAGGAAAAAAAAACCAAATCGAAATTTTAAAATTCAAGAGAAATGATAAAAACGTCCCTTTGTGAATAACAATTTATCTAAAAAATAATAAGTCTTGACTATAAAATAACAAGTCTTTACTTAAGATTAACAATATGTTTTTTGTTAATACATAACATGTGAATTAATTAAAAATAAGAACAATTCATCTAAAAATAATAAGTGTTGATTGCGAAATTATAAGTCTTAGCTTAAGATTAACAACACGATTTTCTATTAGATTAACAAAAGGATATTTTTGTTATTTCCTTTAAATTTTAAAATTTTAATTTGGTTTTACTTCCTTTTTTGTCATTTTGAATTTTTAGGTGCCTAAATTGGAAAATACTAATTTCACAGTTTTTTTTCTGGAATTTTCCAACCAATAAAAAAGTTGAAAAATACAAATATTAAAAGTGGAGCAATAATACAAAAATTATGACACTATACAATAAGAGAGATATTTTACTAAATTATCTTTTAAACTGAAATTTCATTAATTATTTTTAATTGATTATTCAAAAGAAGCAGAAAGATTAATTTTCCAATGATTTTGATGATAATACCACCATTTATTAAAATTAAATATTAAATCAAATTAGGTAATTTTTTTAATACTGAGATATTTATAGACATTTGAAAAAATAACGATTTATTGGGGAAAAATACTTTGGCCGTATCCCTCGAAATCCCTTCTATTCAGGAAGCCGGGGCAATCCTAAATACCAAAAAGTCATCGTTCATTGAGCAATGGGTTCCTCTTTCAAGTCCAACGCTATGGCGCTGACGACGGTGCATGGCGAGGGCGACCCAAAACTTCTTCCTCAAGCAATCGTCAGAAACATTCTCAAACGACTTCCGGTGAAGTATCTACTGCAATTTCAATGTGTGTGTAAGCAATGGAAGAATCTCATCAAGGACCGTTCTTTCATTGCTGAGCACCTCCACCACTCCACTCGTCACAATCATTCCCTTCTTTTCCAACGGAGTGGCGGAGACAAGGGTGTTCCTGTGGACTTATGCTCTCTCGACTGCGAGAAGCAATTCGATGAAGTTCAGAACATTCCTTTCGATTCCTCGGTTCGTGTTAGGATCGTCGGTTCCAGCAATGGCTTGCTCTGCGTCGAACGTTCTAGTTATCGAGTTCATTCGCTTTTCTTGTGGAATCCAGCTATTAGAAAGATTAAACAGGTGCACAGCAATGTTTATGATTTTGAGGGTAGTATCTATGTAGGATACGGGTTCAGTCCAATAGTTAAGGATTACAAGATATTGAGAGCTTATTTTACTGAAGATGAATATGAAGATGAGGTTGAGGTTAATCGAGAGGAGGTTTATTCGCTGAGCACAGAGAGATGGAGGAAAATAAAATTTGGGAACTTGAAGGGTGTAAATCTTAATTCGGAAGCTGTTACTGCTAATGGAGCTGTGTTTTGGCTTGGGTCAAAGTTAGGTGAGGAGGAGGATTTGGTAGTTTCATTTGACATGGCAATGGAAACCTTTACATTGATACCCATGCCTGCCTTGGATAGAAGTCATAAGTATACAGGCCATAAGCTTACTGTATATGAGAACAAAATTGCTGTGATTTCTCACTTTATAGAGCCTGTATCTTTTACCACTGATTCTTGGTTGATTGATTTGTGGGTGATGGAGGAAGGTATTGGTGCGCCTCAGAAGAGATGGAGTTGGACTAAGAAGTATTCTTTAATCAACTTTACAGGCTCGGAGCATCCTTAGGCATTTTTAGAATAGATCCACTATGCATTTGGAGGGATGAACTTGTCTGCAACGGTAATGAAATGTCTGGAATTGTTATTAGAACTGAATCTGAAAAGAACCTTCAAGTGAATGAAATGTTTGGAATGTTTGGTGAAGCTGAATGGGAAGAGAACATGAATGAAATGTTTGGAATCTTTGGTGAAACTGAATCTGAAGGGAACACTGAAGTGTTAAGTGTTCTATGTCTGTTAAATCTTAGAACTAATGAATTGAGGAAGATTGCTAGCGGCAGATGCAACAACGAGTTCTCAGTTATCTTCAATCATGTAGAAAGCCTTGTACCAATCAACAGCATCCGCATTCGAGAGGTTTGACCCTAAATCTTAGTAATTATCTTGTAGATTTATTAAGAGCTTGTAGTTGAAATGAACCCTTAAGAAGTTTAAATCTTTTTGTACTTATTGTCTAGAGTGATGAATGCTCATATTTAGTTCCAGATGCTTTTAGCTTTATTTAGAGCATATTGGGATACTAAGTTGTTTAGTTTTCTTTCAAATTTCTAGTTGCTGGTGCATGGATTATGTGTGAATTGTTGTGCATGTAATATACCAATGGTTTTATCTCATCCTCTAAGAAGAAAGGAAAGTAAGTCTATGGCTTTTTCATTTTATTTCTAGCGGAAAAAATGAATCAAATAAAATGGTTTTTGTGTAAGTAGCTTTCCACTTTATAGGAGAGCCTGTATGCTCTAGATGAGGGGAGGATGAGAACACTGGTTGCGATGAGCTTGCTGTGAGGTTCTCAATACAAAGTCTCTGTTAATCTATATGCATGGTCAGAAGAGCCCTCGTGTATGATTGGATGAAAGATGAGATTAAATTTAAAACTTATGGGCCTGCACATAAAAAAGAAAATTGGAGATATCATATGTTGAAGGAGGAACCTATGTTAAAATTTTCAACAGATACGGAATAATATCAATTTCCGAGTGAGAAGGGTGGCTATTAGACATGACCGAGATATTAAAGTACAACATAATCAAGAGATAACGGGTGTCATAGGTTTGAGTTTTCGATATTATTTTGTTTGGTAGGTGCTGTAATGTGTTTGTGTTTGTGTCTTCATCTTCACTCTGATCCTCTTTTCCTATTGTTATTTTTATTCTTGAGTTTACCTTTATAGCTTTTCTTTAAAATTTAATCGTGAGATGTCATGTGATGTAATTTAAAGTGAATACGTATATAGAGCAAAAAGATTTTTATAACTTATAAGCTCTCATTAATGGCAAGTTGGTTATAATATAAGTGAAGAAGAATGTGTTTCGACAGGATAATTTATATCTTGCGTATTACAGTTTCAAAGATATGCTATTCTTATAGTCTATCATGTTTCATTTTGACATTATTTATGGGGTACCCCTTGGTATAATGCATGTGTACGGGCTATTTTAGTTACCTTTATGCTTCCCCTTGGTATATCCAATGAAAAATAATTCTTTTTTATGATACACAGAATAAAATATAAAATATATTATTATATTTCTATCATATTCACCGAGTAATGGGGGCCTTTTCTATTTCATTTCATTCTTGGCACTCCAGTTAAAGTAACTCATCACTCAAGTAATCAAAACCCTTATGACAAAGGGACTTTGCTCGATCATGAGATGCAAATCCTTGAAATTTAGAACCCACCTTTGATTGATCAATATTTCATGTTGTGTTGGGAACTTAGGATCATCAATTGAAAGGTTAGTGTTTAGGATTATGCAAGTTGTTTTCCACCCTACAAGAGGGTATGTGCTCCTTGGATCTTTGGTAGTTTAGAAGAATATTTGTGAAGATTTTTTTTTTTTGGTAGTTAACCCGTCCCACATAATGGGATAAGGCTACTTGTTATTGTTTTTGTTTCACCAACCCATTTTTTCTCTTTGTTAACACTGAGGCAGAAGATATTGGATGGCAATACAAAATTTCTTCCTCTAGACATCATCAGAAACATTCTCAAGCGGCTTCCAGCAAAATCCCTATTGCAATATCAATGTGTGTGCAAACAATGGAAAAATCTCATCAAGACCCCATCTTTCATTGCTGACCACCTCCACCACTCCACTCATCACAACCCTTCTCTTCTATTCCAGCAAAGTGGCAAAGACAAGGGTGTTCCCGTGGACTTATGCTTGATCGATTGTGAGAAGCAACTCCATGAAGTTCAGTATATACCTTTCGATTCCTCGGTTCATGTTAGGATTGTCGGTTCCAGCAATGGCTTGCTCTGTGTTGAATGTTCTAGTTATCAAGTTCATTCGCTTTTCTTGTGGAATCCAGCAATTAGAAAGATCAAACCGGTGCACAGCAATGTTTATGATTTTGAGGGTAGTATCTATATAGGATATGGGTTCAGCCCTATAGTTAATGATTACAAGATATTGAGAGCTTATTGTCCTAAAGATGAATATCAAGATGAGGTTGAGGTTGAGGTTAATCGAGTGGAGGTTTATTCGCTGAGGACACAGAGATGGAAGGAAATAAAATTTGAGAATTTGAAGAGTGTAAATCTTAATTCTGAAGCTATTACTGCTAATGGAGCTGTGTTTTGGCTTGGGTCAAAGTTAGGTGAGGAGGAGGATTTGGTAGTTTCATTTGACATGGCAATGGAAACCTTTACATTGATACCAATGCCTGACTTGGATAGAAGTCATAAGTGTGCAGGCCATAAGCTTGCGGTATATGAGAACAAACTTGCTGTGATTTCTCACTTTATAGAGTCTGTATCTCCTACAACTGGTTCTTGGCTGATTGATTTGTGGGTGATAGAGGAAGTTATTGGTGCACCTCAGGAGAGATGGAGTTGGACTAAGAAGTATTCGTTAATCACCTTTACAGGCTTAGAGCATCCATTAGGTATTTTTAGGATAGATCCATTATGTATTTGGAAGGATCAACTTATCTGCAATGGTAACGAAATGTATAGAATTTTTTGTAAAACTGGAGAAAGGAACATTGACGTGAATGAAATGGTTGCAATGTTTGGTGAAACTGAATGTGAAGAGAACACTGAAGTGTCAAGTGTTCTCTGTTTGTTAAATCTTAGAACTAATGAATTGAGGAAGATTGCTGCCGCCAGCTGTAACAATGAATTCTCAGTTATCTTCAATCATGTAGAAAGCCTTGTACCAATTGACAGCACCCACATTCGAGAGGTTTGCCCCTAAATCTTAGTTATTACCTTGTAGATTATTTTTTTCCTAGAGCTTGTGATTGAAATGAACCCTTAAATGTTTCAATCATTTTGTACTTCTAATTCTCATAGTCCTTTATAGATGTCAATTTCTAACTGAAAAGTGTGACAATCACATGAAGCTTTTGCCTGCACTTTTGTTTGTTGTTTCCACTACGCTAGACAAAATCTATAGCTCATTTTTCTTTCTAGGCTATGGAGCAATCATAATCTAACATGCAGAACAGCTTCGATGAAGCTAGGCATTTCATGAGGTAATGTTGTTCATTAATTGATATTTAAAAAAAGAGAAATTGAGAATACTTGAAAAAAGAAAAAACAAATTAAGGCATGAGCTTTTAGCTGAGAATATTAACTTTCAGTAGATTTTTTAAGAGTTCCGTGGTGAACATTGAAAGCTTATAGTTCTATTATGGTTATGTTTCCTTGCTAATTTTGTGTGTGTGTGTGTGTGTGTGTGATAAATATCCGATGATTTTGGGATTTGAACTCTAGCTGTTTTAATTGTTTCCTCTCATCATTTCAGGTACACAGGACCTAATTTTGTCACGTCCCTATGAGAATGTCCCTCCGTCTTCCCTCTGGCACTGTGAATGGATGCTGGTTAAAAAAAAAAAAAAGCACTGTGAATGGATGATCGAGATCTTTTGTTCCACAATAATATTTTAGATATTTTGGAAAGACTTCTAATGTCTCTCACAGATTTCATCAAGTGTTATCTGCTTTTAATTTCTTCCTTACAGACGTGACTCTTGGTTTAATTAGTGTTATACATTCTTCAGGTATTTGGTGTTTTAATTGGATGGAGATCCTTTTATTTGTGATGATACCCCTTGCAACAATCTCAGAATTTGGTATTTGATCTGTTTGTGTGTTTTCTTTGCTTTTTTTTTTTTTTTTTAAATTTGAGTGAGAGGTATTCGTCTGTGTTTTGGGTTTGATTATTATCAGCTTCTGAATTCTGATTAACTATGGTTGTTCCTACTAAAAAGAGTTGGGTTTAGTGAAAGAAGTTAATCCCTCACAACATGATGAATCAAGGTTCTGGAAAAAGTGTCTATATTTAGTGTCCAACAGTGCCTCAAATAGGATTGTCTTCTATTAGAGAATACCTATAGTTTAGGGGAAAAACTATGGTTGTTCCTGTCCTGGCTAGTTTGTCTTGAAATGCATAGTAGTGCTGTTTCAGAGCAAATTCTACCCTATAGGAATGGCTTTAGGAATAAAAGCAAGCATTAAATAAAAATGCATGATGTTATCTCTTTTCTTGTCCTAAATATGGTTTTTAATAACAATTTTCATTCTTTAAAATTCGTAGCTAATATAATGTCAAAATCCAACTTTGCAACTTGAAAAGAGTTGATAACCACTTTAGCAAGATTTTTGAGTTCAATTTATGTGTAAAAATCAACCATGCTTTTAGAAAATTTATTCTCAATTAAGCCAAAAATTTCAAATATAACCAAATAGTACTCCTCTGGTCCTTAATATAGGATCCAATTTTTAAGTTAGTTTTGGTCCTAAATATAATACCCATTTATCATATTTATCAATTTTCTCTAAATTATTCCTATGGATACTCCTTTAACCATAATTAAGTAGAAGAGGGAGAGAAGGGATTAAGAAAGATGATTATGATGTTTTAAGAAAAATGTGTCACTTTTCTTATGATTAACTGACTTACCTAACTTTATTAATCTAATCAAATTAGTTAAATGAGTCTTATATTAAGGACTAGAGGAGTATTATATTTTATATGAGGAATGATCACATACTAGATATTAACGCATGTCCTAGTGGGAATTTAAACTCTTATTGATCACGTTTTAAAGCACTAGGCCCTTCTACTAAACATGACCACCGTTAATTCTCAAATAGTGATATTAAAAAGAAAAATATGCAACTAATAACTTGAATGAAACCAAACCCATTGTTTTGCCAATGTAAAATCCAAGATGGACCTTCTTAAGGACAAGGGCCTGTTTAGGATAACGGTGAAAATAACTCATAAACACATTTCACGCAAATTGATATAAAATTTTTTTATATACTTATCTCGTATTTCGTAGATCACGATTAAAAAGTAATTCATAAGCTGTTCCAAATAAACTTAATCTGTTTGGTTTGATATAATCGGTTTTGAACATCCAAGGGAGGGAATCATTTTCTATTCTCAATGGGAATACCAAAAGAAGTTTCTGCAAGCAACTCTGCTAGTGAGGATGGGCATTCCAATGGGTAATAATAAAGAAATTGAGAATACCCAAGAACTCTATTCTCAATGGGAATACTTGTTGACCGAAATTTAAAAAAAAAACAAAGAAAGAAATTGAGACTAATGAAATTTCAATTTCATTGGCCTTCTGCTCGAAACAATCATTTAAAACAAAATAACTTGTCACATGCAATTGAGAATTGAAGAACAAGACAACCAAAAGAGAGGAATTAATAATTCAACAATTGACACTTGCATTCACAAATTTTATTCCGGTGACTCACTTTGATGGAATCTGTTTTATAATTTATGGGACGGATCGGATCAGCTTAATAATCAAGAAACAATTAGCCAATCTCCATTTTCATACTTATTTTTTTCCTCTCTCTCTCTCTCTCTCTCTAATTTCCGTGACCATGAATTCATATTTAACAAATTTTTATGCTGTAAAATACTTCCTAACGTGTAATACTCCTTTCGATTCAAATTATGAGATCCCTTTAACTAACTTTAAAAGATCAGTTAAAAAAAATGTTAGAGCTAATTTAATTTTCTTAAGAGATAGTATGACCTTACAATAACATCTTTCGTTTATGACTAACCTTCATTTTTTAATCTTTTAAAAATGAAATTATGAGGGATATATTTGAGAAATAATTATCAATATTTCTCATGTAACAACAAAATTTAAAAAAAATATTTTACATGTATGTCTTGGTTTTAAAAAAAAGGTTAAAAAAGAAAGGCCATCCACTTGAGTATAAAATAATGGGAAAAATGACAAAAAAAATTGTTAAATTTTAAAATGATAAATAAGTGATCTCGACATGCTAAAATTATTATAAGAACAGTCAAAACTGTTACAAAAACAATTAATATGACCTAGTATCTTTTTAAAATTTAATAGGTATTTTTTATTTTTTTTAAAAAATTATTCTAAGAAGAAAACTACTTTCAAAATAGGAAAGGAAGACTACCTCAGCAGTCTATTTATCTCTTCGATTGCTCCTCTCTCTGACTGAATTCCTGTATAGATTGACTAAAGTTAGAGATGGCCAAGCTAGAATTTGATCTGAGGAGGTGAACGTAAGTGACGAAGTGGGAGACGGAGAACATGAAGCTCGAGAGGACTGTCAAGGAGAACGGAATGCCATGAGTGCAAGAGAACAGATCGTCGAGGTTTGGCAACAATGGGATTTGAAGGGACGGCTAAGGTTATAATATATTGGACGATGGAGATACATTTTTAAAAGCTAGATGATGTGTCTTTTTGTGAGTCCCTAGATTGATTGGCCGGGTATGATTTAGAGCTTTTGAGGGATGAGGAGAAAATAGCCGCTGAGAGGATTGAACCCGAATTCTACATTGTGGATTTATCCCTCCTCAATTCCTCAATTACGCTCTCATCTAAGGAGAGTGCATGAGGCCTAGTTGATAATTTTATGTCAGGGTTTGGCTTGGACTGTAACTCTATCATTAATGGTGGTTTTCTTGAAGTTAAAAATGCTGGTGGTTTGATGTTTTGTTCTCATGGTTGTGTTGGAAGACTGGTTGGAATTTCCACAGTGATTGTCCAAAGGATTATTTAAGATGGGTTTCTTCATGAGCAGGGGATTTGCTATGTTATCTCAATACTTTTGCTAAAGTTGCTGGTCAACAGGAGTTATCTTTTGGCTTTTGGGATAAATCTTTCCCAATGCATAAGATTGTATTGTTATGGTCCTAGTAAAGCTATTATTGAGTTAAAAGCTTACAATGTTCTGTTTGGTGTGAAGTATTGAAAATAAAAAGTAATAATTAAAATTGAAATTAAAAAGAAAATTTGTTAAAAAAATTAATGAAAGAAGGAATGAGGAATACCATGAGAGAAGATAACATTCCCTAATCTCATCTACATAGATTTACCCAATTACAAGTAATAAGTAATTTTCTTATATTAAATACTCTTTTAATAAGTTTTCCTAATCCTAATTTTTACATCTCACTTTTAATTCTCTACCAAATGGGGAACCTTAGTGTTCTTCTTTCCCTCCAGGTATGAGAACAGTTGTTAAAGCTGCCAATAAAAATGCGGCATTGACACTCAAGGGTTATTCTCAATGTTTGGGCAAGTCATACAACAACCACCTCTTCACACGATTATTAGGGATTATAGAACAAACTTTGCAATCTTATCTTTTGAGAGATTGGTGAATTTGCTTTGCCATATTGTGGTGTGTTAGTGGCTATTTGCAGCTTTGAAATTGAGTTTGATGTCCCTCGTTAGCTAACTACTTCATTTAGGTTGTTAACTTTGTTCTCCTTTTAACGAATGAATACTTCTTCTAGTTTAAAAAAAAAACATATGATAACAGCCACACAAAGTTACAATATCTCTTCCACCTAAATAAAAAATGTTGCATCACCTCCAACTATTTGATGTGTGTTTTGAGTTAGTGGTTATTATTAATAATGTTACCGTGATGGAAGAAGATGTTACCGGTTATTTAAATTATAAGCGACTAAGAGACTTTTCAATTGATATTCAAATACAGAATATTTAATATGTATACTAATTCTTTTCATATTGCTGGTAAAAAAAAATACTAATTCTTTTCATATTGATCTCTTTAGTACATAAAGAACAAATGATTATCTATCAGAAAATATGCAATCTGGTCCCAAAAAAAAAAACAGAAAATATGCAGTAGTTGTTGGAGTGAGAAATAGAAATATTGATTATCCCAAGGTTCAAAAAACTGGACCGGACCGGCCGGTTCAGACCGAAAACCGGTGAACCGGTTCCTGGTCCGGTCTGATTTAGCTTATGAACCGCTCTTGCAATCAACCGGGAAGAACTGGGATGGACCGGAAAAAATCGGTACAAACCGGGAAAGTCGTTGGGTTAGATGGGTCGCCGGTTCCTTTTTTTTTTAATCACTTCTTTTCCAGTCTCACCAGTCGTCGGAGAAGCCATGAAGCGTCTGATGTTGGTTGAAGAAGCTGTAAATACTAAATACTGGACACTGCTGAGATACATGGTAAGAGCAGAGAAAATCATGGAGAGAGACTCAGAAATTTGTTTGGAAGTCTGCTGCGTGCATGCTTCTTTGATTCTACTCGTGGGAGACTAGACGGTGAAGAGGAAGCCGGAAGACAATGGAGGGGGATGAGATATGTATAAAAAAAGAAAAATGACACCGGAAAAGAGCATGAGAGAGGCAGAAAGCAATTGAGAAAGAGGAGTAATGATAAGTGTTTTCAAGAAGCAAGTCTGCCGTGTCCATTGTTGAAGGAGAAGAGAGAGAAGGAAAGAAAAAGCTGACTTGTTCTGACTTATGCGTGTTATGGTGGGAAATGGCAGTAGTATCACGTGGGAAACAGAAGAAAGGAATAAAAAAAAAAAGGATTTTAATAGGTAAAGAAAAAAAAAGAAAAGATAAAATAGAATAAAAAAAATTTATATATTTTTATTCATTTTAATTAAATTATACTATTTTAATAATTACTAGTCTGATCCCGGTTGGATCCGATCTGACCCACTAACCTTCAAATCACTACGTTAACCAGTTTAGTGTCCTGTCGGTTTTTTGTTCCTTGAATTATCCGCGTGCGATGCAACGATTCTTCGTCGGCAACGAGGAATCAAACTCAAAAACCTTTCTCAGCCCCCGAAAGAAAGGGTACTCGAAAGCCTGTCGTCTCCACTCTTCAGACCTTTGGTTCCGACAAGCCTCTCGTCTCAGAGATCCCTTCTTCCCAGTGTTGTAGGAGCCGATGTTAATGGATGCCGATACTCCATTTCTCCCTCAAGAAATCGTGACGAACATTCTCAAGCGTCTCCCTGTTAAATCCCTAATCCGACTTCGATGTGTCTGCAAAGAGTGGAAAAATCTTATCAAGACCCCATCTTTCATCGCTGACCACCTCCAACACCACAGAGATAAAAATCCTTTGCTTATTTGGCATCGGGGTGAGGGCCCTAGACGTCGACGCTTACAAATGCTCGATTACAAGTTGAGAGTCCTTGAAGTTCTGCCCTCGCCTTTGGTTTCAAAAAGGGCTACGATCGTCGGTTCCAGCAATGGTTTGCTCTGTCTTATATGCTACCATAAATTTCCGTCTCTTCCTTTTCTTTTATTGTGGAATCCTGCCACTAGAGAGGCCAGGGAGGTTCCCCAACCTGTTAATAGTATTAATGACGATTTCGGGGTAGGATTTGGGTTCAGTCCAAGTGTTAATGATTACAAGATAGTGATATCTGGTGCGACTTGGTTTTTGGGTGACGAGGATATTCGTGTAGAAGTGTATTCATTAAGCACAAGGTCTTGGAAGGAAATAAAAGTTGGGAACTTTGGGGGTGTAGGGTTTTATTATCTTCCACCTGTCACTGCTAATGGAGCTATTTTTTGGTTTGGATACAAGCCGGGTGAAAAGGAGGGACGTTATGATTGGATAATAATTTCATTTGACATAGCAATGGAAGTGTTTTCATTGATACCGCTGCCTGCTTTATTAGACTTTGGTTCACTGGAGACGCTTACCGTGTATGAGAACAAACTTGCTATACTTTCTCGTGCTGTGATTGGGAACTATGAATCTTTTGTGATTGATTTGTGGGTGATGGAGGAAGGTACAGTTGCATCTGGGGAGAGATGGGATTGGAGTAAGGTATGTAGTATTAGCACCTCTTCAGATATGGTTCCACGCTGCATTTGGTTAGATGAAATTGTTTGTGAAGTTGATCATCAGCCCAAACATGATAAGACTGCTCTATGTCTGTTGAATCTTAATACTCTTAAAGTGGAGAACTTTGCTACCTTCGGATATGCCTGTTCTATTTCAGTTGCTTCTAATCATGTAGAAAGTCTTGTACCTATTGGCAACATTCACCTTCAAGAGCCTTGATTCTAAATCTTAACCATTACTTCACAAATTCAAGGGGAAATGACCACAACAAAATTTAGATGACTGTTTTTGTGGTCCTTGATGCCCTTTATACTCAGAACAAGATGCTTCTGGCATGTTGTATATACCCTGTTTCTGTTATCAGATAGTTTAGTGTTCTTCCTTTGTTGGCAGCACTCAGATCCCTAAGTCTTAATCATTACTTTGCGTATTTGATTTGTCTGAGGACTTCTGGTGAAAACGAATCCAGCACAATGTAGATTGTATAACAACAACTGTTATTTTTTTTTCCCTCGTTTTGCATTTATTTACTTTCTTACTCACCTTTTAGTTTCATTTTTCCTAGTACATTTTATTTACTCCCCCTGACCTGTTCATATTTCACTTTCCCATGAGAATGCATTCTTCCTTCAAATAATGTGAAATAATATATGGCAAATGGCAATGGATGGTGGCAGATATTTTCTATACCCAACAATGCTATAATACGCGTTTTTAAAACACTATTCACCAGAATTGTGTTTTCCCCCTCCACTGATTCCATTGGAGATGTAATTCTTTTTTTTTTTTTGGGGTGATAAGAGATGTAATTCTTTGCACATACGTTCTAATGATTTAGTTATGCCACCTCCTTACGTTATTTTATTTGTATCTTACTGTTTATTTTCAAATAAACGAGGTGTCATATTTCAACAATTAAAACACTCAATACTAACCAAGTTTTTTTAGCTGACAATAATGACTATTAGAAGTTGCAAATTGAGTCAGCAAAGAGGGTAGAAATAGTCGAGAATTGATTTTCCCCCCCCCCCCCCCCTCAAAGTTAAACGATGCTTCAAGAGTTTTTCCCCTTATGAAGTTTACAATACCAAATCTCTTGATCCTTTCCATTTACTTGTTAATCTACTTTCTCGTGGCATTATCACTTTTTGCTCTTGCCTTCTGGTGCATCATTTTTTCTTCATCCATTCAATTTCTTGTTTTCCACTTTATTTTTCTTTTTCCGCTCATCCTTTAATGCACACCAAAACAGATGGCAGATAGACAACGAAGATCATATGCCACAAAATATTACTATGTGGGAGAATTTCAATAAAACCTCTTGGTAGCTAATTAATATCAGTCAACCCTCAAAACATCTCAAAACCAAAATGAAATTAAAATTTAAGAGTAAAAATATAATAATACCCTTCTTTTTTATTTTTTTTAAAAACAAATATTAATTGTCGCTAGACCCAAGCTTTGACTTGTGACGCTAGTGGTTGGAACTTCAACTTTTAATGACAGGTCATCAGAGTTTTGGTAGTAAAAGGATTTCTTAAAAATAAGGTGGCTGGGAAGAGGTTTGAATCCATAATCTCTTGGCACATCAAAAGGAATATAACTATCAAATCAATTGATCTACTTAGTCACATGATGCAAAATATATATATATATATATAAAATCAATTGCAAGTGTCTAAGTATAAATATATATAACGGCTAACATTTTAAAAAAATTAAAAAAAATTTAAAAAAAGTAAGAAGGAAAAAAATAAATTCTAACGGATTGGCGGGTTAGGGTTGACAAAATGTCAACCCGCCAAAAAACAGGGTTTTTGAGAGCACACTGTGTAGCTCGCAACCTGCAAGTTAGCCCGTTTTACCAGTCCTAATTGTGGATTTATCCCTTCTCAATCCCTCAATTACGCTCTCATCTAAGGAGAGTGCATGAGGCCTAGTTGATCATTTTACAATGCCAAATCTCTTGATCTTTTTCATTTACTTGTTAATCTACTTTTTCGTAGCGTTATCACTTTTTGCTCTTACCTCCTGGTGCATCACTTTTTTCTTCATCCTTTCAATTTCTTATTTTCCACTTTATTTTTCTTTTTCCTCTCATCCTTTCAGGCAAACCAAAACAGATGGCAGATAGACAACAAAGATCATCTACCCCAAAATATTATTTGAGAGAATTTCAATAAACTCCCTAATTAATATCAGTCAACCCCCCAAAACATCTCAAAATCTTAGTTCAATTTTAACTTTTCCTTGCGTACCAAACACAAATTTTCCCTTATCCTGTTAGTTTCTTCCTAAAATTTCTTCTCATCCTTCCATATACACATACACCAAAACAATTTTTAGTAGTCACCATTAAAAAAAAAAAAGCCAATTTTTTTAGCTTTAGAGGCTCATGCTCTCTGGAAGCACTGAAATAAATGCAGTAGATGATATGCGAACCCATAATATAACTATTCACAGAATGTATTTGATCCCGCTAACTTAAACCGTTAATGCCTACCCTTTAATTCAATATATATATATATATATATATATATATATATATATATAACCCACATTTTCAGAAGACTCTCAACAAGATTCCTTGTTGGACATCAATGCCTCGTCTCTCATGATGGCAATTCAACCCACCGTTCTTCACCAAAATTGCTTCCGTGCTTGTACATCAATATTAATTTACTTGATTGTCTTAGAAATTTTATTATAGTTTTAATTAGGGAAGCATTCTTCAGATATTTTGTGTTTAGATTTGATGAAAATCCTTTTATCAGCTATTATTATTTGATTTTTATCTCACCATTTGTTTCCAGACAACTAAAACCCTGATTACTAACCGTCAGAATTTACAAGTTGACTCAGTAAAAAACAAGGTAAGAACTGAAAATTTTGTCAAGTCTCAAGGATCCATCCTTAAGGCACTAAGCCGCAGAAAACAGCATAATAGGAATTTGCGCAAGAGACTTCTCATCCTTTGTCAAACAGCATAGGGATCATTTAGAAGAGATCTGGTGAAATGTTCCCTGGCTGTAGCCAATGCTTGGCTTATTATCTGCAGAAAACACCCATGAAATATGTAACTACTGAAATCACAATGGCAGCCGAAAGGTACCAATAGATGTGGAAACCTCCAATATTAAGAAAAGACAATATCTTCCATCAACAATCAGAGTTTGATTCCACTAGGAGACACTTGGAGAAGAATATCCTGAATCATATCAGAGGTGCTCTTGAGACGAACCATTAAGTGGCTTGGGTCCCACTTGATTACTGAACTCCACAAAGCCAGTGAATTCTACGTGAGTAGATTCCCTCAGCGGCATTTTTTCTCGTATCTCTCAGAAGCTCATCTGAGCCGTTTAATTCTATTTTTGTTGCCTTTTAAAATGCCCTGAACCCTCAATTGCGAACATGACGTTGATTTTCTACAACCTTTACCAGAGACAAAACAACCAAAGGAACATTTTACTAAAAGTAAATTACTTTCATGGGTTTAGTGCTATTCCAGGTAAAACTTACACTTTCCCAGTGCTGCGAGAAACCTGAAATGAGATATATAGATGGGGCTTAACCATGTAATGTTTATGGTGTTTGAACTCAATTCTGCCATTATATTACAATTATATGTCAAGCCTATACATGCTCCTCGCTCAAGATATGCATGTATAATTGCATATAGATATGACGAGAAAGAAACAATTCCAAATCATCAAGATGGTCCTATATATATATATATATATGAAGAATAATAGTCTTACACCACAAAATCTATAACTGTTTACGCGTACCGCACTATCATGAATTTCTTTTTTAATAACGAATTCACCATGGGAACAAAAGGGAGATGGAGTGCATGGACACAAGCTTCATTTCAATTCATAAACTAACAAGGGAGATAGGTTACAGAGCATTCATGTTATGTCTATGCTGGTGAGTTAAGAAAATGGGTCGTCCCCTGTTTGTTGACTTTGGATCCTTCAGAATCAGAAGTTAAGAATGTTTCCTGAAGGAAAATTTGATCTGGAATTTTGCAAGCGTCAAGACCCCCTGAAAACATGACTTTCTTCTTGTCATTCTTTCATTCACCCCCTCCCTCCAATATTCTTATGGGGTTTTAGTGAATTTCTTTTGATTGGATTTACATGCCTCCATATAAAACCAGCATGTCATGCAAGTTGTACAAATAACCATCTTTTTAATACTATGTAAATTCAGGAAGTCTCACCAATTTTATAGGACACCTACTTCAACCAAAATGCTATGCTTTACACGGCTCAAAGCTAAATTTGCCAACATGCATCTTGTAGCCTCTTCACTTCTACATCCTCATCTTCAAGATACTTAATGCTTCTTTACCTATGGAAATGACGTCCACACATTCCTCAATAAGCTATGGCAAGAAATACGGATAAATGCAGGTGGCAATATACCTATTCGTATACCTCAGGAGCCAAGGAAGACTGCCTCAGCAGTCTATTTATCTCTTCGATTGCTCCTCTCTCTGACTGAATTCGTTTATAGATTGACTAAAGTTAGAGATGGCTAAACTAGAATTTGATCTGAGGAGGTGAACGTAAGTGACGAAGTGGGAGACGGAGAACATGAAGCTCGAGAGGACTGTCAAGGAGAACGGAATGCCATGAGTGCAAGAGAACAGATCGTCGAGGTTTGGCAACAATGGGATTTGAAGGGACGGCTAAGGTTATAATATATTGGACGATGGAGATACATTTTTAAGAGCTAGATGATGTGTCTTTTTGTGAGTCCCTAGATTGATTGGCCGGATATGATTTAGAGCTTTTGAGGGATGAGGAGAAAATAGCCGCTGAGAGGATCTGAACCCGAATTCTACATTGTGGATTTATCCCTCCTCAATTCCTCAATTACGCTCTCATCTAAGGAGAGTGCATGAGGCCTAGTTGATAATTTTATGTCAGGGTTTGGCTTGGACTGTAACTCTATCATTAATGGTGGTTTTCTTGAAGTTAAAAATGCTGGTGGTTTGATGTTTTGTTCTCATGGTTGTGTTGGAAGACTGGTTGGAATTTCCACAGTGATTGTCCAAAGGATTATTTAAGATGGGTTTCTTCATGAGCAGGGGATTTGCTATGTTATCTCAATACTTTTGCTAAAGTTGCTGGTCAACAGGAGTTATCTTTTGGCTTTTGGGATAAATCTTTCCCGATGCATAAGATTGTATTGTTATGGTCCTAGTAAAGCTATTATTGAGTTAAAAGCTTACAATGTTCTGTTTGGTGTGAAGTATTGAAAATAAAAAGTAATAATTAAAATTGAAATTAAAAAGAAAATTTGTTAAAAAAATTAATGAAAGTAGAAATGAGGAATACGATGAGAGAAGATAGCATTTCCTAATCTCATCTACATAGATTTACCCAATTACAAGTGATAAGTAATTTTCTTATACTAAATACTCTTTTAATGAGTTTTCCTAATCCTAATTTTTACATCTCATTTTTAATTATTTACCAAATGGAGAACCTTAGTGTTCTTCTTTCCCTCTAGGTATAAGAACAGTTGTTAAAGGTGCCAATAAAAATGCGGCATTGACACTCAAGGGTTATTCTCAATGTTTGGGCAAGTCATACAACAACCACCTCTTCACACGATTATTAGGGATTATAGAACAAACTTTGCAATCTAATCTTTTGAGAGATTGGTGAATTTGCTTTGCCATATTGTGGTGTGTTAGTGGCTATTTGCAGCTTTAAAATTGAGTTTGATGTCTCTCGTTAGCTAACTACTTCATTTAGATTGGTAACTTTGATCTCCTTTTAACGAATGAATACTTCTAGTTTTAAAAAAAAAAAAACACATGATAACAGCCACACAAAGTTACAATATCTCTTCCACCTAAATAAAAAAATGTTGCATCACCTCCAACTATTTGATGTGTGTTTTGAGTTAGTGGTTATTATTAATAATGTTACCGTGATGGAAGAAGATGTTACCCGTTATTTAAATTATAAGCGACTAAGAGACTTTTCAATTGATATTCAAATACAGAATATTTAATATGTATACCAATTCTTTTCATATTGCTCGTAAAAAAAAATACTAATTCTTTTCATATCGATCTCTTTAGTACATGAAGAACAAATGATTATCTATCAGAAAATATGCAATCTGGTCCCCCAAAAAAAAAATCAGAAAATATGCAGTAGTTGTTGGAGCGAGAAATAGAAATATTGATTATCCACGTGCGATGCAACGATTCTTCTTCGGCAATGAGGAATCAAACTCAAAAACCTTTCTCAGCCGCCGAATGAGGGGGGGGGGGGGGACTCAAAAACCTGTCGTCTCCACTCTTCAGACTTTTGGTTCCGACGAGCCTTTCGTCTCAGAGATCCCTTCTTCCCAGTTGTGTAGGAGCCGATGTTAATGGATGCCGATACTCCATTTCTCCCTCAAGAAATCGTGACGAACATTCTCAAGCGTCTCCCTGTTAAATCCCTAATCCGACTTCGATGTGTCTGCAAAGAGTGGAAAAATCTTATCAAGACCCCATCTTTCATCGCTGACCACCTCCAACACCACAGAGATAAAAACCCTTTGCTTATTTGGCATCGGTGTGAGGGCCCTAGACGTCGACGCTTACAAATGCTCGATTACAAGTTGCGAGTCCTTGAAGTTCTGCCCTCGCCTTTGGTTTCAAAAATGGCTACGATCGTCGGTTCCAGCAATGGTTTGCTCTGTCTTATATGCTACCATAAATTTCCGTCTCTTCCTTTTCTTTTATTGTGGAATCCTGCCACTAGAGAGGCCAGGGAGGTTCCCCAACCTGTTAATAGTATTAATGACGATTTCGGGGTAGGATTTGGGTTCAGTCCAAGTGTTAATGATTACAAGATAGTGATATCTGGTACGACTTGGTTTTTGGGTGACAAGGATATTCGTGTAGAAGTGTATTCATTAAGCACAAGGTCTTGGAAGGAAATAAAAGCTTGGAACTTTGGGGGTGTAAGGTTTTATCTTCCACCTGTCAATGCTAATGGAGCTATTTTTTGGTTTGCATACACGCCGGTTAGAAAGGGGGGACATTATGATTGGATAATAATTTCATTTGACATGGCAATGGAAGTGTTTTCATTGATACCGCTGCCTGCTTTATTAGACTTTGGTTCACTGGAGACGCTTGCCGTGTATGAGAACAAACTTGCTATACTTTCTCGTGCTGTGATTGGGAACTATGAATCTTTTGTGATTGATTTGTGGGTGATGGAGGAAGGTACAGTTGAATCTGGGGAGAGATGGGATTGGAGTAAGGTATGTAGTATTAACACCTTTTCAGATATGGTTCCATGCTGCATTTGGTTAGATGAAATTGTTTGTGAAGTTGGTCATCAGCCCAAACATGATAGGACTGCTCTATGTCTGTTGAATCTTAATACTCTTAAAGTGGAGAACTTTGCTACCTTCGAATATGCCTGTTCTATTTCAGTTGCTTCTAATCATGTAGAAAGTCTTGTACCTATTGGCAACATTCACCTTCAAGAGCCTTGATTCTAAATCTTAACCATTACTTCACAAATTCAAGGGGAAATGACCACAACAAAATTTAGATGACTGTTTTTGTGGTCCTTGATGCCCTTTATACTCAGAACAAGATGCTTCTGGCATGTTGTATATACCCTGTTTCTGTTATCAGATTGTTTAGTGTTCTTCCTTTGTTGGCAGCACTCAGATCCCCAAGTCTTAATCATTACTTTGCGTATTTGATTTGTCTGAGGACTTCTGGTGAAAACGAATCCAGCACAATGTAGATTGTATAACAACAACTGTTATTTTTTTTTTTCCTCGTTTTGCATTTATTTACTTTCTTACTCACCTTTTAGTTTCATTTTTCCTAGTACATTTTATTTACTCCCCCTGACCTGTTCATATTTCACTTTCCCATGAGAATGCATTCTTCCTTCAAATAATGTGAAATAATATATGGCAAATGGCAATGGATGGTGGCAGATATTTTCTATACCCAACAATGCTATAATACACGTTTTTAAAACACTATTCACCAGAATTGTGTTTCCCCCTCCACTGATTCCATTGGAGATGTAATTCCTTTTTTTTTTTTTTGGGTGATAAGAGATGTAATTCTTTGCACATACGTCCTAATGATTTAGTTATGCCACATCCTTACATTATTTTATTTGTATCTTACTGTTTGTTTTCAAATAAATGAGGTGTCATATTTCAACAATTAAAACACTCAATACTAACCAAGTTAATAATGACTATTAGAAGTTGCAAATTGAGTCAGCAAAGAGGGTAGAAATAGTCGAGAATTTATTTTTTTCCCCCTCAAAAGTTTAACGATGCTTCAGGAGTTTTTTTCCCCCTTATTAAGTTTACAATACCAAGTCCCTTGATCCTTTCCATTTACTTGTTAATCTACTTTTTCGTAGCATTATCACTCTTTGCTCTTGCCTTCTGGTGCATCATTTTTTCTTCATCCATTCAATTTCTTGTTTTCCACTTTATTTTTCTTTTTACACTTATCCTTTCATGCACACCAAAACAGGTGGCAGATAGACAACGAAGATCATATACCACAAAATATTACTATGTGGGAGAATTTCAATAAACCCTCTTGGTAGCTAATTAATATCAGTCAACTCTCAAAACATCTCAAAACCAAAATGAAATTAAAATTTAAGAGTAAAAATATAATAATACCCTTCTTTTTTATTTTTTTAAAAAATAAATATTAATTGTCGCTAGACCCAAGCTTTGACTTGTGACGCTAGTGGTTGGAACTTCAACCTTTAGTGGCAAGTCATTGGAGCTTTGGTAGCAAAAGGATTTCTTAAAAATAAGGTGGCTCAGAAGAGGATTGAATCCATGATCTCTTGGCACATCAAAAAGAATATAACTACCAAATTAATTGATCCACTTAGTTACAAGATGCAAAAAATATATATATAAAATAAATCAAATGCAAATGTCTAAGTGTAAATATATATAACTGCTAATATTTAAAAAAAAAGAAAAATTAAAAGTAAAAAAAAAAGTAAGAAAGGAAAACATATAAATTTTGGCGGGTTGGTAGGTTAGGATTGGCAAAATGCCAATCCACCAGAAAACAAGCCTTTTGAGAACACACTGTGCAGACCGCAACTCGTCACGAGCCAACTCGCCCGTTTTACTTGCCCTTATGGATTCATGCCTCCTCAATCCCTCAATTACGCTCTTATCTAAGGGGAGTGCATGAGGCCTAGTTGATCATTTTACAATGCCAAATCTCTTGATCTTTTTCATTTACTCGTTAATCTACTTTTTCGTAGCGTTATCACTTTTTGCTCTTGCCTCCTGGCGCATCATTTTTTTCTTCATCCTTTCAATTTCTTATTTTCCACTTTATTTTTCTTTTTCCTCTCATCCTTTCATGCACACCAAAACAGATGGCAGATAGACAACAAAGATCATCTACCCCAAAATATTATTTGAGAGAATTTCAATAAACCCTCTAATTAATATCAGTCAACCCCCCAAAACATCTCAAAATCTTAGTTAATCTTTTTAGACCAAAATGAAATTAAAATTTAAAAGTATAAATATATTAATACCCCCTCTTTTTATTTTTTTTAAAAAACAAATATTAATTGTCGTGGAGCTCCAACGTGCCGGTTGCCAGACCTTCGACCTCCAATTGCCGGTCATTGGAGCTTCGGTGACCGAGGGATTTTCTTTTCTTTCTTTCTTTTTTATTTTAAAAATAAGGTGGCCAAAGACATGTTTGAATTCATGACATTTTGGCTCACCAAAAGGAATGTAACCACCAAATCAACTAGTCCACTTACTTATATGATGCAAAGAAAAATATACATAACAAAACAAATACAAATATCTAAATGTAAATGAATAAGTGAAATTTCACTTGTAAGTTGTTGAATTTTACTTGTTCATTTACATTTAGACATTTGCATTTGTTTTGTCACATATATATTTATATATATTTGTTTGCTTCATATGATTAAGTGGACTGGTTGGTTTGGCAGCTATATTTTTTTTTGATGTGTCAAAAGGTCATGGGTTTAGACCGTCTTTGGCTACCTTAGTTTGAAAAAAAAAATCCTCTGGCTACTAGAGGTCAAAGGTCTAGCCACCTGTACTTAGGTAGCTAGTGCCGGAGGTCAGAGCTTTGGTTGCCGATGACAATTAATATTTGTTTTCTAAAAAAAATGAAAAAGGAGGGTATTATTGTATTTTTATCCTTAAAAAAAAGTTCAACCTCTTTTCCACCCAGATTAAAAGGTTCAATCACTTCCAACTATTATGATGAAATTATTTAAATTATTAAGAGTGACATCTCAATTAATAATAATGATTTAAAACTAGTGCTTGGAAATTAGATAAATCCTTGATGCAGGGGTGACTGGGTACGTTGGAATTTGAATGTAGAAGCAGGGAAGGAGTTTACAAAAAGAATTTCTTGGCCCATACTCTTTGATTATGTCTATTGGGATCTTTGAACCTCCAGATGCAACAATGTGTGGGGAAGAGGAAGCATCTATAAGGCATGATGCAAATGCGAGTTTGTTTAGAGCCTGTTGGGATCAAGGCTTGTTGATCAATGGCGATATCAACAAGAGATATGCGAATACAACACATGAAGCACTAGAGCCTTGCGGGGAATTTTTAAAGCTTGAGGTTGATGGATCTGTCCTAAACAATGGTAGCAGCGGCTGTGGAGGCTTCATTCGAGGAAGTCATGACTCTTGGCCAGTGGGTTTTACATGTAAAGTCAGGACTTATTTGGTAAAGGAAAGGGAGGAGAGGGCAAGGGAGAGGAGGAGGGAAAAAATTTTAATAAATTTAATTTTAAAAAAATTAAAGAAATGAGGTTTTAAAATTTTAATAAAAAGAAGACGTAGTAATAAAAACTAATTAAAAGCTTTTGAATTTATTTTTTTTAATTTTTTTAAATTGAATTCATTAAAAAAAAATTTCTTATACCAAACGGATCCTTACAGTAGTGCCATCAGTTATGGTTGAAATGATTGGAATAATACAAGAACTTAAGATCGGTGGGAAGAGAGGGCACCGGAATATTTCAGCTCAACTCGAACTGTGAAAGCTATCAACTTGATGACCAGGGGACATGACCCCCATCACCCTTTCGCTGATGTAATTGAAGAGGCTGGACTTTTGATGTGTAAAAACTAGCAAGTTTTTGTCACTCGTGTTCATAGGAAGGAAAACAACATGGCTGGAAAGCTAGCTAAGATGTCCCAGACGTTAGTGGCAGGTTGCTATAGAATTTTTCATCCTCCACCTTTGTGTACTGGAGAGGATGAAGTAGGAACACAAGTTCTGTTCTGTTCTGCTGTGTAACTTATTTTGAGTGATGTTTTCAGTGTCTAATTGAAAAATTAGATACATAAGAAGTAAATGATTTTATATTTCTGACATCTTGCATTTGAATATTGAATCAAATACAGAATATTTAATACGAACGAATTCTTTTTATACTGATTTGTTTCAATGAAAGCGCAAATATATGAGTGCATAAACAACAAATAATTATTTATCAGAAAATATGTAGTAATTCTTTTCATATTGAATGATTTTACGGACACTGTTGGAAAAAATGATTTATTGATACGAGTCAGAAAAAGGGGAAAAAACCGATTTGTTAATAAAAAGAATAATTTTATGGCAGAAAAACAGTACTTTTTCTGATAATATAAATGAGTAAAATAGTATTGAATACTCTGATATTATTTTTTTTTTTGTTGAGTAATGAATTCAGTTTTTATTACAAAAAGATATTATTTTTTTACTCGCATCTTATGTTCTAATTGACGTAATGGTATTTTTCTTCTGCTGTTCTACACCCATCATAACTTTAGTTATACTCGTGTAGAAGTGTATCCATTAATCACTGGGTCTTGGAAGGAAATAAAAGTTGGGAACTGTATTTGGTATGAGGGATTTGGGAGGGAGGAGAGGGAAGGAGAGGGATTTTAATCATTTTTTCTTATTTGGCAACACACAAATTTTAGGATGGGAGGAAAAATTTTAAAAAAATTTCTCTCCCCTCCCCTCCTCAACCTCCCCTCCAAAATTGGGAGGATTTGGAGGAAAATGGTAATATTTTACTATTTTGTGACCATTATGCCCATATTTTGTCATGTTGTGATCATTATGCCCATATTTTATTATGTTGTGACCATTATACCCATATCTTAAATAAAATAAGAACAAAATTGTCCATATTAAAATATTTTTCCCTCCCCTCTCCTTTTTTTTTTTTATAAATCCAAACAAGATAATATTAAAATCCTTCCAATCCCCTCCCCTCCCCTTCCTTCCATTAAAATCCCTCCTCTCCCCTTCCTCTTATTGAGCCAAACATACCCTTAGAGGTTTAGGGTTTTATTACCCTCCACCTGTCACTGTTAATGGAGTTATATGCTGATTTGGAGATAAGCCGGGCCCGGGGGAGGAAGATTATGATTGGATGATAATTTCATTTGACCCAGCAATGGAATTGTTTTCACTGATACCGTTGCCTGCTTTATTAGACTTTGGTTCACAAGATAGGCTCACCGTATGAGAACGAACTTGGTATACTTTCTCATGCTGTGATTGGGAACGATGAATCTTCTGTGATTGATTTGTGGGTGATGGAGGAAGGTACAGATGCATCTGGGGAGAAATGGGATTGGAGTAAGATATTATATTATTAGCAACTTTGCAGATATGGTTCCATGCTGCATTTGGTTAGATGAGATTGTTTGCAAAGTTGATCACCAGCCCACATACGATGAAATAGCTCTATATCTGTTGAATCTTAATACTCTTCAATTGGAGAAGTTTGCTACCTGCAGACGTGGCTGTTGTGTTTCAATTACTTCTAATCATGTAGAAAGTCTTGTACCCGTTGGCGACATTCATATTGAAGACTCTTGATTCTAAATCTTCAAATTTTCTTGTTCAAGGACTTCTGGGGAAATGAGATCATCTGACTCTTTTTATGGTCATTGATGCATGTTATTTCTTTTTCCTCTCGCCCTTTCATGCATACCGAAACAGATACAATTTTTTTTTATTTTTAAATAAACTAGCATTATCTCCCTAAAATACATTTACTAATCATATATATTAGTTAAAACTACCATTTAATAAAACATTTAACATGTGCACCTACCACAAGGGCTAACTGAGAAAAAAAATAGATAAATATGAAAGACAAAATGAATTGGGATCTTATATTTATGACTAAATTAAAAATCAAACTAGTTTTTATATTAAGAATTAGAGGTAATGTGCATATATGTTTGTGTGTGTGCCATCGTTGCGGACATTCATCACAAGTTTTATCAAAATGCATCAGTCTAATGTAAATACGTATATAATTGCATATTACCATTTAAAACATGGAATTTTCTAAATTTTTAGTTTGATGCCTTGATGGCACATAATCGCTTTGAAAACCTGACTATGAATCCCCATAATTTATATTTATATGAATATTTCATTGTGTTAATTTATTTAGTTATTTTAAAGAGAGCTTTTAAATAAAGTTTAGAAAAGTTATTTGCATGTAATTTGAAGTCAATAAAATTCATTGATAGAAAAAATTTTAAGGCGTATCTTCTCGCTTTTCCCTCCTCCGAATTAGCATGGACTGCAGTAAATGACTATTTTTAAATAGTTAAAATTTAACAATTATTTTATGTATTATTTTGCACTGCTTCAACTGAAGGGGGCAAAGGCTAAGTGCTAGCCAAAAAAAATTTAAAAATAAGGGCTTAGTGGTTCAATGGTCACATAGTCTTTTAACATCCAAGAGGGCAATATTGTAAGAGTGCCCATAGTTTAACATTCCATTTCGATCTAATGGGGTGACTTAGGATTTTGGAGGTCTTTTTTTTTTTTTTTTTTGGGGAACCGAAAAGCTTAATATCATTAGAAGAAGAACGTAATACAGACACTTAAGCAGAAACAGAAAAGAAACAAAGACCAGAGCCAAACGACACCACAAAGCTACTGAGACAAACCAAATAAAGACAATTCGCCTAAACTTGCAGGTTGAAAGTGAGCAGGCTAGTTTTTATTCCACCATGATCAACAAAAAGAGCAATAGAAGGTGGTTGTCCAAAGACATGCTCTCCGAGTCCGTCTTCTTTGACGCCAATACTGTAAAAACAAATACAGCTTCAACAAACCCCTCTATGACAGAAGGGTGAAGACATGTCTAAATTTGATAACAAATACCAAAGAAACAGTGATCATGGTAGAAGCAAACCCCAGTACAAACAAAAATAACCCACAAGAAAAGGTGAACACATATCAAACAAGACAACCACAAAAGAAAAACAGAAATAAGTCACAGTGCTTAATCCTAACAACAAACATGGGAGACCTCTGCTCCAAATGCACACCTAGAGATCCCCCCACCCATGGTAGCATTGAGAAAAAACCCTCATGGTGCTTTCATTGATATCACTGCCTGCTTTATTAAACTTTGGTTCACATGATAAGCTTACTGCGTATGAGAACAAACTTGCTATACTTTCTCTTGCTAAGATCTGACAAGATAGATCCTCTGTGGTTGATTTGTGGGTGATTAACGAGGGATGGTGTTGGAGCAAGATATTTACTATTAGAACCTTTTCAAATATTGTTCCATGCTGCGTTTGGTTAGATGAAATTGTTTGCGAAGTTGAACATCAGCCTAAACATGATAAGACTGCTCTATATCTGTTGAATCTTAATAGTCATAAATTGGAGAACTTTGCTACCTGCAGACGTGGCTGTTCTGTTTCAGTTGCTCCTAATCATGTAGAAAGTCTTGTAGCTATTGGCAACATTCACATTCAAGAGCCTTGATTCTAAACCTGAATCATTACTTTGCAGTTTTTTTTTCTTTATTCAAGGACTTCTAGGGAAAATGAGTGCAGCACAATTTAGGATCTGTTTGGATCAACAATCGGAAAAATAACTTATTGTCAATTTGACTTTTGAAAAAGTAAAGTTGGGTAAAAATTAAAATGGATAAGCTGAATTGTATTTGGATTGGAGTTCAGAAAAGTTAGTTTGTAAAAATGAGATTGGTAAAAAGTTGTTTAGATTATGATTGAGTAAAAGTAAACTTGTTTATAAAATTACCAAAATGGTTATAATTTTAATAAATAATGAAACATTATTAAAAAAATAATTTTACATAATACAATGGATTTAAATTAATTTAATATAAAGAAGTGAAATTTAATAAGTGAATTAAATTTTAAAACTTTAGAGAAATTATAAAAAACATTTTAAATATAAAGTGAAACATGATTAAAAAAATAAATTTACATAATACAATAATTTAAATTAATTTAATATAAAGAAGTGAAGTTTAATAAGTGAATTAAATTTTTAAATTTTAGAGAAATCATAAAAATTATTTTAATAATGATTGAGTAAGTAATTTTAGTTTGTAAAATTATCAAAATAAGTAAGACTTTTATTAAACAATAAAAAATAAAAAAATTATCAATTTACATAAGATAATAATTTTAAATTATTTATAAGCTCCTGTTGATCTCATATTTTTTATTATTTATTATAAAGACATATTTGAAAATAAAAGCATATTTCTATGAGCATATTTAAAACAAAAGTATATTTTTAACTTATTTATTACTTTTAAGTAATTTTAATTAATTTTTTGTTATCTATAAATTAGTTATTTGAGGCTTATAATAAGAACCAAAAGAGATAATAAATTTCTTAACCTTTTCTCTCTCCATGTTTCGAAAGCTATAAGTTATAAGCTGTTAATTTTAGCTTATAGCTTATTGTTACTTTTCATACAAAAGCCAGATTGCTCAATCGCCAAGCCAAACAGCACAAATTCTTCAAACAGACTTATGCTTAAAAAAAAAAAAGCTTATTTTCTTTCAAACGCTTAGCCAAACAGACTCTTAGATTATCTGACTGTTTTTGTGGTCCTTGATACCCTTAAGACTCAGCACCAGATTCCTCTATCATGTTGTATTTTTCCTGTTTCTATTATCAGGTTTAGTGTTCTTTCTATGTTGGCAACATCCACATTCCTAAAACTTAATCATTACTTTGGAGATTTGATTTGTTTAAGGACTCCTGGTAAAAATTAATCCAGCACAATGTGAATCGATTTACAGCAACTGTTTTTTTTTTTTCTTTTCTCATTTTGCATTTGTGCCATATATCAAATTTATTTACTTTCTCACGTACCCTTTAGTTTCATTTTTCCTAGCATTTTATTTACTCCCCCTATCCTGTTCATGCTTCACTTTTATCATGAGAAATGCATTCTTCCGTCCAACAATGTGAAATAATATATGGCAATGGATGATGAGAGAGAGTTTCTATACTCAACAATGCTATAACACATCTTTAGAAGACTTTATGTATTCCAATTTCCAAATCTATTGTTTGGCCAAAAAAAAAAAAAACTCGAGCACTATTTACCACAATTGCGTTTCCCCTCACAACTGTTCCAATGATGTAGTTATACCACATCCTTGCATTAAAACGCATTCTTTGTGCAGACGTTCAAATAAATGAGACGTCATATTTCAACAATTAGAACACTCAATATGTGCGTGTGTGTGTGTATACACACATATATATATATATATATATTTTTGCTGACAATATCAACTATCAGAAGTTACAAATTGAGGTAGCAAAGAGGGGAGAAATAGTTAAGAATTGGTTTTTGCCTCCGCAAAGTTTAAGGATGCTTCAAGAGTTTTTGGGTGAAAAATTTTAACTTGCATGGAGAATTGTTATAAAACGATATGTATGTATGTATGCATGTGTTTTATGACAGATACAATTGCTGCGTGTGGCTATATGTATAAATACAATTGTTGTGGATATTCATCACAAGTTTTGTCAAGGGCATCAGTCTATATGTAAATATGTATATCATTGTATATGACCATTTAAAACATGGAATTTTCTAAATTTTCAGTTTAATGGCACATAATCGCTTTGAAAATTTGACTATGAATCCCCATAATTTAGATTTATATGAATAATTCATTTGTGTTGATTTATCTAGTTATTTTACTAAAGGGAATAGAACATAATAGGGAGCTTTAAAAAAAGTTCAGAAATGTTATTTGGTAAGTCTCTAGAAGTCATTTATTAACAAAACTTTTGAGGGGTATATTATCACTTCTTTTCTTTTTTTTCCCCGTTTCGGATTAGCTAATGCGGTGTGGCAAATAACTGCTTTTGAACGTCTAAAGTTTAACAATTATTTTATGTAGCATTTTGCCCTGCTTCACCAAAGGGCCTAGTGGCTTAGTGATCACATAGGACCCGTTTGTGATAGCTTTAAGTACTTTTTAATCATAATTTATAAAATACTACCTCCGGTCCTAATTATAAGACCCAGTTGACTTATTTAAAAGATTAAGAAAGTAAGTTAAGTTAGTTATTTGTAATAAATAAGTGTTGTCATTCCTAAAATATCCTTGCTAATTAAGTATATTGGCTAGAACTATAATTATTATAAGGATTATCTTGGAAAAAAATACATAAATATGAGAGACAAAATGGATTGGGGTCTTATAATTAAGACCAAACAAAAAGTCAAACGGGGTCTTATAATAAGGATTGGAGGTAGTATGAAGTAAATATGTTAAAAGAATTCTGTCTCAACTTACGTAAACTGTGCTTGTAAATAATTTTGATCGTGATGCCAACAAAGCCATAACCTTTTAGCATGTAAGAGGTGGTGTGACCAATTTTGTCAAAAGCATTCCAGCCACCGGCGGGAGCTCTAGTGGAGTGACTTTCCCTTTAAAATGAGGGGCAATTTTGTAAGAGTACGCATATTTTTAAATTCCATTTTGATCTAACGAGTGATTTAATGAGGATTTTGGAAGTTGGGACCACTGGCGTATGCATATTTTAGAAGCATTTATTTGTAATTTTCACACACTATTATACCATAGGAAAAAAAGAAAAAAACAGAGAATTATAACAAAATTGAAAAAAATTACGTATAAATTTTAATAACAAATAAGTATTTATCATTTTTTATTTTAAAAATTGTTATTTGCGAGTTGCTTTGCTGTTATTACTGTAACTTTTTAATAATTATATTTTTTAATTGGGATTTTATAGCCACTCTCTGTTTTTTTTTTTTTTTAAAAAAAAGCAAATGCCTGCACTTAACTAATGATAAGAACGCCATTAATAATGCACACTGCGACGGGAGCGAGCTCAACCCAATCGTCAGAAGTGCAAACGACGCAGGCCTTCCCGCGCACAAAGCGATCTCTCTCCCTGCCCTCATTAATCAATGCCTGAGAGCATGAAGAGAATCTAAACCCTTCAACTGTCCCCTTTTATTGGAAGGCTTTTCTTCGAGGGATTTGTTCGTCACAGTCGAGCACTATCAAGCCGATGATCATGGACGACAGAGTCGCACCATTTCTTCCCGAAGAAATCATAAGAAACATTCTCAAACGTCTTCCTGTAAAATCCCTGATGCGATTTCAATGTGTGTGCAAACATTGGAAAAATCTCTTCAAGTGTCCATCTTTCATCGCTGACCACTTCCACCACTCCAGCCATCAAAACCCTCTTCTTCTTCTCCAACCGGAACGCGAAGGTCAATATATTTCTCATTTATATTTGCTCGATCGTGAGATGCAAGTTCATGATCTTTCGAACTTGTTTGATGCCATGCGGATCATAGGTTCCTGCAATGGCTTGCTCTGTGTTGAAATCGATGTGCAAGGTATACATCCTCCTCTCCTTTTTTTGCTTAATCCGGCGACAGGTGATGTCATAATGTTGCCCAGGACTGTTGATGATTTTGAATGCGAATGCCGTTTAGGATTTGGGTTCAGTCCCATGGTTAATGATTACAAGATAGTGAGAACTTATGCTGAGTATAAGGATTCGATTTATCAAGTGGAAGTGTATTCATTAAGCACTAGGTCATGGAAAGAAGTAGAATTCGATTACATGGCGGGTACACGATTTGTTAATGATGCTATAACTGCTAATGGATCTATGTTTGGATTGGGTTACTAGAAGATTGGGAGATGGGAGGAGATGATATTGAGGTGGTAGTTTCATTTGACATAGCATTGGAACTGTTTGAATTTGTACCAATACCTGCGTTAGGTAATAATGCAATGTTTCATATGATGGTGTATGAGGACAAACTTGCTATACATTCCCTCGTTAGGGATGCAGACCCTGGTTGTATATTTGATTTGTGGGTGATGGAGGAGAATATTGGTGCATCTTGTGGGGAGAGACGAAGTTGGACTAAGATATTCTCTAGCACCTGTTCAGCTGTTGGCTTGTTTATTCCATTTCCATCCATTTTTTGGGGGGATGAACTTGTCTACAACATTCATGAACTACCTGGACTTGATGGTGAAACCAAAAGTGAAGCTGAGAATGGAGCGAGGACAGTTCTTTATTTGTTAAATATCAGTACTAATAAATTCAAGATATTTAACACCCGTAAATGTAGTACTTGGCCTGCGCGTATTTTCAATTATGCACAAAGTCTTGTGCCTGTGAGTAAAATCCCCATTGAAGAGCCTTCATCCTAGGTATTCTTCATTACATTGCGGGTTCACTTTGTTTAAGCAATTTTGGTGGAAAGGAGTCCATGGCAGATTGACAGCTTAGATGATTCTGTACCTATGGCTATAATCCTTTGATGCCATTTAAAGATGCTATCTAGAATGATGAATTTAGATTTTTAATATATGATGTTTTTGACTTTATTTGACTTATCTATAATATCAAGTTATTTTGTTTTGCTTGAAGGACGGACATGTATAGTTGACTTGCTGCTGTATGAATTTTGTGGGACTTGTCCCTGCAAGGAAGAAGAAAAGCCAGGGGAAGCGAATTTGGATGTTTTGCCTTTTCCTTTCATTTAATAGCAAGTGTCTGTTTGTGATGCTGTATCGTTTATGAAGGATAAGATTAACATTTATTAGATGATTTCTTTATTTTGTTTTTTGGTCTCTTATCTTATGAAATTTAAATCTGATTTCTCTTCTTCAAAAGTCATATTAGTTAAATTCTTCTTTTCCTTCCAAAACATAAAGAAGGAAAATAAGCATTTGAGACAAATTATTTTTCTATGTTAAGCATGACCATCCATAAACAATGAAAACTTAACTTTCTCGCTCTGATAAGTATATTAAATATAATTCCACTCGCACTTTCAATCTCATATAACCTGGCAGTTTAATTTTAAATGATCACTGTTCACCCAATCGCTCTTCACCAAAATTGCTTCCATGCTTTTGGAACGATATTAATTTACTTGATTGTCTTAGAAATTTTATTATATTTTTAATTAGGGAACATTCTTCAGATTTTTTGTGTTTAGATTTGATGAAAATCCTTTTATCAGATATTATTATTTGATTTGCATCTCACCATTTGTTTCCAGACAACTAAAGCCCTGAATACTAACCGATAGAATTTACAAGTTGACAGTAAAAAAAAGGTAAGAACTGATAATTTTGTCAAATCTCAAGGATCCATCCTTAACGCACCAACGAAACACTGGGCTGCAGAAAACAGCATAATAGGACTTTGCGCAAGAGACTTCTCATCCTTTGTCAAACAGCATAGGGATCATTTAAGAAGAGATCTGGTGAAATGTTCCCTAGCTGTAGCCAATGCT